>NW_026057589.1:24723278-24741395 GCF_023721935.1 Panthera uncia
TCCTGGGAGTGGCAGGTGCCAGGTGGGAGGGGCCAGGCAGGGCCAGAGCATCTGGGCCCACTCTTGCCTCAGACTCCGTCTGGGACTCAGCTGTACCCCACCCAGTCCTGAGAAGTTCCTGCTTTCGGTACAGGGCTGGGGTGCAGACCCCACCGCTCCTTAACCAGAGCTCTTGAGTACAGGGCCGGGCAGGGTGACTGGGGCCCTGACCCCTTCCCCGGTCTCTCTGGGAGTTGAGCTGAAAGGGGGTCACTCTGGGGGTTTCCAGCCACCTTATGAAATCCCAGATGCCCTTCTGTGCACCTGGGGGCTGGGCCCCAGATGGAGAGCGGCTGCCACCCAGGACGCGAAGAGGGAGAGGCCCTCGCCATCGCTGGGCCAAAGCCCCCATCCAGGGCAGCGGCGGGGGGAGGGGGGTTTGGCGGACACCGACGTCCACATGCCGGGTTTTCCCAACCCTTGGGGGACAGTGACTCCCCGGAAACTACCAAGGACGAAAGGCCTCTTCCCCTGGCTGCAACTTCCTCTTTCAGTGTAGAGGTGCAGACGCGGATGGGGGACTGAAGAGGGTACGGCTCGGGGGATGGGGTGGGCAGGGGGCGGGGGTCTCCGAACCCCCTCCGCAGGCAGAAGTCTCTGACTGCCCGCACCCTACCCCCACCCCTGGCCCGCCCCGCCCCGCCCCGCCGCTGCACGTACCCCACCCCCTTCCCTGCTTCAGTCCCCACTCTCGGAGCACCCGCGGGGCCGGCCCGCAGCCCGAGGTCCCGGCGCACACTCACTCAGGCCGGACGCCAGCGCCTGCTCGTTGGCCCACATGGCCCACTCGATCTGCCCCATAGCGGCGGAGGCGACGACAGCTCGGCGGACTCCGCGGCAACACTGCGGCCCGCGCTCCCGCCGCCCGCCCCTCCCGAGGGCCGGCCCCGCCCCCGCCCCGCCCCCGGCGGCAGACCCCACCCCCGGCGGCTCCAGGCCCCGCCCCTCAGGGCAGAAGGGAGCCGGGTTGGGGCCGGACTCTTCCCCGCCCCCGGCCTCAGGCCCCGCCCCTCCAGGCAGGTGGGAGCTTCGCTCCGGCCCGCCGGCCTCCCACCGCTCGCCCGACAGCGACAGCCCGGACCGGAGCAAAGGCGGTCCCTGCCTGTCCCGGGCCTTCCCCCTGGGGGGTGTCCCCTGCAGGCCCAGCCAGCCCGCCCTCGGGCCCAGGCCTCCCGGCTCACTTCCTCCTTCCAGCTCCTTCCGGGCGCGCGCGGGCGGGGGAGGCCACCACTTCAACCGGCCAGCTCCACGACCGAGCATCACGTGGGCTGCTTATGACCAGGGCGATGCCTGGCAGGCTGGGCCAGGGGGAGCAGGCTGTGAGGTGGGTGTACCTGCGGACGAAGACAGAGGCACCCCAGAATGCTCCGCCTCTCCTTGGAGCTTCCAGACCAGGGGTCAGGCAGGTGGCAACAGGGGCCTCTCCGAGAGGTGTGGGCAGGCTGCGTTCCTAGAAGGGTTTAAAGGCCCAGAACCTTCACCACGCCCACACAATGGATGCCCCACGAGGGAGCAAGGCCTTCTGGGACGCCAGTACCTGCTCTAGGGACGGTGGCAGGCCCAGCCCCCACTTCCTCATCCGGCCCAGGCACCCCTGTGCTCACAGCACTGACTGGAGGACAGAAGCCAAGCTTCCGAGAAAATCCGGATTGCAAGAGCCTGCCCCTTTGTCATCCCCTCCACACTGCCCCTTGAGGGTGACTTCGGCAGTGGCGGCCCCGGCCCCGGCCCCGGTCCCGGTCCCTGATGGGAGAGGGGCAGGCGTTCTCCCAGGTGCCCACCCCCTCCCAGAAGCCTGCCTGCACTACACGGACATTTTGGAAGTGGGGAAGGGTGGCATTCCTATGGTTTCATGATCCAGAGACTCCTGGGCTGAGGGGAATCATGTCCCTAACCAGCACTGCGGCCAAAAAACCCACTTCCCGCCTTCTTTTGTGGACGGGAACTTAAAGCAAGACCCGAACCACACCCCCACGCCTGTCAGGGCTTTAAGGATTGTGTCAGCCACCGAAAGTGGGCCACAGTCGTGGCCACGTGCATGGCCAGCAGGTGACAGAGGGCAGCTTCTTCAGGTGCAAGCTGGCTCCAAGCTCTGCCCATCCTGCCCACACCCTCCAGCCTCTCAGAGCAGGGACCCCAGAGCAGTCGAGAAGGCCCCAGTCAGGAGCACTGTCTTTCTTCCCAGCAGCCCACAGGGCTCCGGGCATCGCGCTCCCACCTCGGTGCCACCCTCCCACCTCCCGCAGGAGACACACCGGTGGTCTTTTTTTTTTTTTTTTTTTAATTTATTTTTAAAGTAAACTCTCCAGCTGCCAACATGGGCTTGAACCCACGACCCTGTGATCAAGACTCCCACGCTCCACCACTGAGCTCGCCAGGCGCCCCCAGTGGTCATTTCACACAGAAACGTTCCATTCACACCTCGTGGCCTGCGTCTGGCAGAGGAGCCGTAGGCGGCTCTCAGGCTTCAAGTCTTCCAGAGGGTCCCTGAGGTCTGCAGAGGCGTCCTGTCCTCCGGCTCTGAGGAGGGACGCCACCTCCCCGTCATATCCGGCACGGCTGCCGTCTGGGGCGGTGGCAGCGGCCCCAGAGGGCGAGGCCAGGGAGCCCCGTGCCATCCAGCCTGCCACCCGCTGGGGGGCGTGCCCCCGACTGCCCGTGTGGCGCCAGTGGTCACTCCAAGTGTCCCAATGTGGCCACAGCAAGTGGCCTGGCCTGGAGCCCGGCGGCTACCCCTCAAGCCCCCAGTGAGCACAGACTCGCGGCCGCCACACCCAGCACCCCTGTCCCGGCGAAGCGGCCCTTGTCCCAGCGGTGGCTGGGGCTCGTCTTGGGGAAGGTGGTCAAGCAGCTGGCTTCGGCAGGCCGTCGGGGCCCAGGAGGTGGGCGTGAGGGTCGTCCAGCGTTTGAGGCCCGGGGCCCACCTGTCAGGTCGTGCCAACGGGAGAAGCAGGGAAGTGCAGGTCAGAAACTAACAGAGGCTAACAACCCGCGTGGGCCACTGCGGGCACCCGGTCACTGGGCCTCCGTCACCCAGACCTAGGGTGGATAGCACGTGCAAGGTGGAAGGTGGAGACCGTGGCCTCGGTGCTCAGGTCGCGGGACTCAGACTCGGGCAGATCCGAGCAGAACGCCGGCTCGGGCACTCTGAGCTGTGCCCACGTGGCGAGCCCCAAGGGTCCCCAGCACTTGTGAGTCTCCCTAAGTGTCCCCACTCAGCGCTGGGGACGCCGGTGGTCCCAGCGTGTTCCCAAGTGCTCCCCTCGCTTGGCGGCGGGGGTGGGGGGGTGGGTCCTCAAACATCCACTTTGAGAGTAAGCGAGTGGACGGGACAAACCACGCTGTACCAAACGCTCTGAAAACAGAAAGGTGGTGTCACTGTTACCACCAGCAAGCCGGCTTCCTGCCGGGGACAGACCGGGGCCGGGGAGCCCCTTCACCTGCCGGCAGGCTGGCCGTGAGCCCTCAGTGGGCCGGGCCGCTGGGCCTCACCTGCGTGGCGATGATGTACTTGACGCCGCCGGGGGTGGGATCCACATCCAGCGCGGCCCTCAGCTCGTCTGAGAGTGAGGCAGGCCTCACGGGCAGCCCCTTCAGAAACCTGGGGAGAGACGGGCCCCACGTCCTGAGCTCCCGACGGGAGGTGTGCAGTCGGCAGACTCAACACAGGAAGAGCAGCAGTGGCTGCCGGGGGCGGGGGTGGCACTGCCGGAGGGGAGGGGACAGGTCTCCTCTGGGGACGTGCACGGGCTCGGGAACCCAATGAAGTGCATAAAGCCACCGGCCGTGCCCTTCGAGGCTGCTGACGCGGTAACGCGTGACGTGTATTTGACCTCACACACGCAGACACGCAGCCGGGCGCGCGTGCGCGAGAACCTGGCCGCGGTGGCCAGGAAGGGGGGACGAAGGTTAAGAGGAAAACACCCCGGTGCAAGTGTGAGCCCGTGGCCGTGTTCCCAGAACAGCAAAAGCCTGCAAACCACCCACGGGGTGACGAGGGCAGTGAGTTCAGAGCCTCCCACGAGGGCACCAGCTGCCTTGGGGATCGTCCTTGGTCGTGCGTTCTGTCCATCTGGCAAGGAAGTCAGTCTTCCAGGCCCACCCCACTAGAAGTCATCAGTGTTGCCCCAATTACAGTGACAGAGAAACAACCCCGCGTATTCCCCGCAGCCCTAGCAGGGCGATCTCCCTGCATGGGGAACAGGGACCGCTGGGAGAAACGCAAAGGCCCCCGTGGCCACCTCGAGGCTGGGGCCCTGCCCCACGGGAGCCATCATGCTGTCCACCCGTGCCCGCGGCCCCAGGGCTGTGAGCTGTGTGAGAAGCGCCTGCGGTCACAGGGAGGTGCCCTCGGTCCCTGTAGAGATCGACGCTTGCCACGGGACCCCCGTTCGGCACCACGGCCTCAGATGCCACTGTCCCCAACCTCAGCAGGAGACCCTGCTCCTCCCCCCACGGCCTCCCAAACGCGGGGGCCCCCAACTCACTTGTCTCCGTTGGACTCGGGGGGAAAGCAGTGCCTCACGGCAGCCACGAACTCAGGCACGGTGTCGTCCAGGGTAAAGACCACGGCGTTGGGGCCCGCGTCAAACGTGTACGCCACCTGGAACCCGCGTGGTCGGCGTGAGTGTCCGCGGAGAGGCCGGCCCGGCTCACACCTGTCACCAGCCACGGACACCCGTGGCCGCCCGCCAACTCAGGACCAGCCGGGGGGCGGCGCAGGCCGCGGCCCCTCGGCAGCCACGCACCCGGCGCGGCGGTCACGAAAGCAAGCGCCCGCGGGCAGCGGCGTCAAGCGGGCGCCGGGAAGCCTGGTGGCGGGCAGGCCCGTGCTGGGCCACGGCCTCGGGAACCCGCCGCAGGACTTCCGCCCCCAGCTGCCCCCCGGCCCCCGCTAGCCTTGGTCTGCCCGTGGTGGGCGTTGAAGCAGTGCACGAGGCGCACGATGCGTCTGGAGATGTCGCTGAGGTAGGAGATGGGCGGGAAGGTGTCCAGGCAGGTGGCGTGGAACTGGTTGCTGTCCTTCATGGTCAGCCGGCCGAAACCCTGGAAGTCCCGCTCCCGGACACAGTGGGTCATCTCCGCCATGCGCCCCGGCACCACCGCCTCGGCCCGGAACTGCGAGGCGTGGGAGATTTCGCTGAGCGGAGCACAGCGGCCCGGCCCCGAGGGACGCAGGACGCGCCCCGGGCGGCCGCCCGCCCCCACCCACCCCAGCCTCACCCTCAGCAGGGGGCTGGTCTCCACGCTGGTCCGCATGCCCGCCGTGCTGCCCATCAGCTTGCGGTCCGCGCTCACCTGCACCGAGACAGACGGCCTGGACCCCGGCCTGCGGCCCCCAGCCCGCCCGGAACACCCGTCCCGTCCCGTCCCGTCCCGTCCCCCCCCCCCCCCCCGGCTCGTGTGGGAAGCGGGACAGCGGTGCCCCCGACCACAGAGGTCGCCCGCCCGGGCGGAGACGGCGCGGTCCCGGGAGCGGCAGCCCGGCAGCTGCAGGGAGCCACGGGACCCACGGGAGCCACGGGACGCTTCCACCTCCCGAGGCAGCCGCCCCTCCCAGCCTCACTCACCACAAGTATGAGGACTCGGAGTTCGGGCCAGTGTGACTCGGGGGCCACCTGCCGGGCGACGCTGTCCTTCCCGTCGGCCCGCTCCCCCATCTGCCACTCCACGAAGCCGCCGTACAGGCTCCGACAGGCGCTGCCCGAGCCCCGGCGGGCCACTTCCGAGAGGTCGCTGTCAACCCCGTAGACCCGGGCCAGGGCGTAGGCTGCAGGCACAGGGTACGGGACACAGGGTGCTCAGATGGGCAGGCCGGGGGTGGGGGGGAGCCTTTGAAAACCACGGGGAGCAGAGACCGAGGCAGAGGGACCCGGAGAGGGGCGTCAGCGAGACAGCTGGCAGGGCCGGAGTGGGGCTGGGTCTGGCCGGGGCGGGGGGCCGACGGCAGGACACAGGGCTGGGGGCAAGCTCTCTGCCCCCGGCCCCGGGTGCCCTCCCGGCCCCGCTAGGCACCGAGGGCGGCTCAAGCAGAGCACACGAGCTGGCTGGGCAAGTAAGCGTCACCCCCGGCGTTCCTTCTAGGTCAGAAATCGTGAGCCCACCGCCTGCCGCTGCGGTGCCCGGCTTGGCGCGTGTGGGGAGGGCGTCCCGGAGAGTGAGCCGGCACGGGGGAAGCAGGGCAGGGGTTTGGACGGAAGGAGGCAGACGGGTTCCCAGTGGGCCTGTCGGAGCACCTGGGGCCAGCTACCTCTCTTGGGATTCTGTCGGGTAAGCGGAGATACTGGCCTTCTCTTAGGCTTGAGCCCGTTTGGGATGGGTTTCTGTCAGGTACGACCCGGAAGGGCCTGTACACAGAGCCCTAGGAGGCTGTATCGTTCGGACGTGTGGCAGGGACTCCCCGTAAGCTGCGAGAACGTGACAGCGTTCACAGCATGCACAGCACAGCACCCTACAGGCCCTCGGTCTCCCCGCGGGCACCCACCTAGGCAGGCATAACCAGCCGCGGAGGAGGCCAGGCCCGCGGCCGTGGGGAAGTTGTTCACCGATGCGATGTGAACCTTGTAGCTGAGGCTGAGGGGCGGCGGGTCCTCGTCGCCGGTGCTCCTCCGCTTCCGGGCCAGGCGGCGGACTGAAGGCGGAGGGGACACGGCCACTGGGCAGGTGGCCCCGACCTGCTCCCGGCATCTCACCCGCCGTGAGGCAGGAAGAGGGAGCGGCACAGCCGAAAGCCGGCCTCTGCCCCCAGCTTCTCCTGCAGACGCCCTTCTCGGGGAGGGAAGGTCCCGGCCCCCGCCCCGGCCCCGGCCGTGCTCACAGGCAGCCCCCTCCCCCAGGGGGCCTGCGAAGCCAGCAGCACCCTCTGTGCACTCAGACCCTACAGACAGAAGAAGGGGCAGAGGAGAAGGAAGGGCTCGGCCCAGTGTCGCACACGTCCCCCGCGGGATCCCACTCACTCTCCCTGAGGCAGGCCTGGAGGCGTGGCTGCCCCACATCTTCCTCCCGGCCATTCAGCCAAATCCGGTCCTCGGTGAAATCCTTGCTGATGGCGGCCGTGGTGGTGGTTTTTAACTGGGAGAGAAAACACAGGGACCACCGCAGGGACGGGTGAGGGCTCAGTGCGCCTTTCCACTGGGGATGGCCCTTCGGGGTCTCCCGCTCAGGAGCAGGAACGGCCTTGCTGGAGAACTGGGCCGTTGAGGCCAAGGCAGGCCGGGCGGGCAGTGAGGAGGCCCCAAGCCAGGTGGCAGGCTTGGCACCAGGCCTGGACTCCGGAGGAGAGCTGGGAGCAGGGGCCTGTGCGCAAAGAGCAGTCCTAACAGGGGGCCGGGGAACTGTTCAGCGGCCGGGAATTTATTGCTACAGTTGTTAAACAAAAGTTCAACCAAAGCGTGGTAAATGTTTACGTTGCGTTCAGTGCCCATCCGTACTAACCTGGTCTTGGTGCAAGGTGACGCTCAGAGAGGAGTTGATGGGCAGGACCAGGTCCTCATCGCGCTTCCCCCCTAGAACAGACAACCCAAGGCCGGGCCGGTCCATTGCCCAGCCCTGCAAACCATCACGCTGCCCTCGCTCCTCCCCACCAGTGCTCCCCAGTTACCCTCGCTGCCAGCCCGCTCTCTCCCCTCCGCCCAGAGCCTGCTGGCTCACTGCACAGTGTTAAGTCCTCTTCCTCCTGTGCCGTCGCCGTCAGGAAGTCCTCCCGGATTTCTCCCCACTTCACCAGGCTCCCAGTCCCAGAGCAGAGCTGGAGGCCGGTCCATCCCCTGCTTCATTGCTTGTTTTCTCTTCCTTCATCCATTGAGCAAACTACCTCGGAGTGGCCTTCCAGGCCCCGAGCACTCTGGGTAAGGCTCTCGCCTCCCAAACAAGGGGAGCCCTGGTTCCAGTCTCCGCTGTTGCTCCCCGGAGACACTCAGACCGGCCCCCTCCCCCCGCCCCGGCTCGGCAAAGGGAGCTTCCCACGAGTGGACTGGACGGTGGCAGGGCTCTCTGTTAAGCACCCACGTCGCGCTGCACTTGTGAGGGGCCTCGGGACAGCGGACGGTTACCGGAGGTGCTAACGACAAGCCCTGGCAGGGGCTCCCGGAGCGCCCAGAAAGCGCCCACTTCAATTCACCCAACGGACTTGACGAAGGCGCGAGAGCCGTTGCCGAGAGAGAAGCGGCCTTTCCAGCAAATGCCGTCGGAACGACTGCACATCCACAGCCCAAAGCGCGGACCCAAGCTTCACACCTTATACAAGAAAGCAACTCAAAACGGAGACTTGAACTTCAAATGGAAAACTATAAAACTTTCAGAAGATCTTCAGGTTGGAGGGCCAAGTAGGTGAGTCTCAGACTTGACCCCAGACGCGTGAGCTTCACCCAGATTTTGAACGCTACGGCTCTTCGAAAGACCCCGTTAGGACGATCGAAAGATAAGCCACAGATGGCGGAAAACATCTGCAAACATCCGAGGAAGGATTAGGACGCAGAGGACACAGCAAACTCCCAAAACTCGACGGTAAAAAAGTACACAATCCAATTAGGACACGGACATAAGACGCGGGCAGGTGTTTCACCAAAGAGGGCGCACAGGTTACAAACAGCACGGGAAACGGTGTCCGGTGTCACTGGCCGGTAGAAAATCATGGAGTAAACCCACAGTCAGAGGTCACCCACCGATCAGAATGGCCGAAGTAAAAGCCAGTGACGACGCCAGCGGCCAGAAAGCTGCGTCGCCCACGCGTCGCGGGTGGGAACAGAAAGTGGCAGCCACACGGCAAGTTCAACAGTTTCCTTACACAACTGAAATACGACTACTCTCCGGCCCAGCAGTGACACTCCTGGACATTCATCCCCAAAGAATGAAAACCTGTGTTCACACGGCTACCTGCACGCGAACTTTAGAGCAGCTTTCTCCACAATACGCTGGGACAGCGACCTTTCAAAGGGTGTCTGGCTAAGCAGAGCGTGGGTGTCCCCGCCGGGGGACAGGACTCCGCGCTAAGGGAGCAAGTAACGACCCAAGCCAGCGCCCCGGTGAATCTCCAAATCACGGCGAGTGACGAGAGCCACTCCCAAGGCTCCACATGAAAGGAAGCCGTGGACTGAGCAGTCGAACATGACGGACTTGGAGAGCAGGCTCCAGGTGGCCGGGTTCCAGGACTGTGGGAGCCAAGCCCCAGGGGTGGGTGTCCCGGTGGACACTGTCCCCCGCCCCCGCCGTGGTAAAACCCCCTGTGGACCCTGTTCCTCGTCCCTCCACCTGGGGGGGGATGTCCCCAGCAGACCCTGTCCCCCATCCTGCCCCCCGGGGGAGTGGACGCCCCCACTGCCTTGGACCCTGTCTCCCGTCCTGCTCCGGGGGGTGGACGTCCCTCGTGGACCCTGTCCCCTGTTCCTTCACCTGGAGGTGGACCTCCCGCGTGGACCTGTCACCCGTCCGGCCCCCCTGGGGAGTGGACATCCCTCGTGGACCCTGTCCCCCTGTCCATCTCGGGGGTGGACATCCCCCGTGGATCCTGCCCCCCCCCCCCCGTCCAGCCCCGGGGGACGGATGTCCCCTGTGGACCCTGTCCCCATCCTGTCCCCCGGGGATGAACCACCCACCCCCCCCGTGGACCCTGTCCCCCGTCCCGGAGGTGGGCCTCCCTTGTGCACCCTGTCCCCCATCTCGCCCCCCCCGGGGGTGTGAACCCCCCACGTGGGCCCTGTCCCTCGTCCCTTCTTCACGCGGGGGTGGACGTCCCTCGTGGGCCCTATCCCCCATCCCAGAGGTGGACGTCTCCCGTGGATCCTGTCCCCCGTCCCTCCATCCAGGGGTGGACCTCCCGCGTAGACCCTGTCCCCCGTCCGGGCCCCGTAGACCGTGTCCCGCGCCCCGGCCAGGCACTCACAGTACTTGATGACCGCGATGTTGACCGGCGCGGTGCAGGTCACGACCACCAGCGGCTTCTCCTCGGAGGCCATGGCCCAGAAACACTGCGAGCTGAGCCTGCAGCCGGCCAGGCCGGCACCTCACCTGCCCCGCGATTCGCCGGCGGGGAAGCTGTCCTCGCTCCGTCCAATCAGCGGTGGGCCCGGCCACCGCTCCACTTCTCAGCCAATGAGCGGGATCGGACGATGGCCTGCTGACTCTGGGTCCGCCCCCGTGGGCTGGCGGACACGCACCTCCTTTGCGCAGGCGCAAGGATCAACCCAGACGCGGTGGACTCAGACGCCGAGTCTACGTAGGCGCTGGGACTGCGCAGGCGCAGGGGTCTGCGCAGGCGCGTGGCGTCGGACTTCTCTAGAGCGGGCTTGGACTCCAGCTGAACCCGGAAAGTTCCCGCGGGCGGACGCGGTAGGGGACCGCACCCTGAGGGACTGTCCGCCCAGGCTGGGCTCAGGGGGTCCGGGGGCTCAGGCGCCTCAGTAGCTCCAGACGAAAGACGAGGTGACGGCGTCAGGGGTGCCGCCGGGGCTGAAGGGCAAGCCCCGGGGTCCCCCGCGCCCCGGGACAGGTCCTCCCCACGCCCTGCTCCCAGGACAGATCCTCCCCGCCCAGGGTCCCCAGCGCCACGGGACAGGTCCTCCCCACGCCTCGTCCCCCGAGGTCCCCGAGTTCTGGCGTCCCCATGGGACGCACCCCCCACCTCCGGTACTCGCCAGAGCCCCTGGGCTGGGGGGCGCTAAGGGATGAATTGCTTCAGAGCTAGGCTCCTTCAAACCTCTCCTTTTTCTGAGCTCCAGATAAGCAGGGGTCCTTTTTTCACCGTGAAGGCGGATTGTCAGATCTCTGCACAGGGACTTTTCTATTGTAAAATATTCATAACGTAACACTTACCGTTGTAACCATTCCCAGTTGTGCGGTCCTGTGGCATTAAATACATTCCCGCTTTACAGCCATCACCACCATACAACAGCAGAACTTTATCCTAAACTGAAAGTCCAGCCGTTAAACACTAACTCCCAGTTTCCCTCTTCCCTTTCTAAATGTTTAGTTAAAAAAATTTTTTTAATGTTTTATTTATCTTTGAGAGAGAGACAGAGTGCGAGTGGGTTGGGGCAGAGAGAGAGGGAGGCACAGAATCTGAAGCAGGCTCCAGACTCCGAGCTGTCAGCACAGAGCCCGACGCGGGGCTCGGACTCACGGATCGTGCGATCATGACCTGAGCTGAAGTGAGAAGCTTAACGGACTGAGCCACCCAGGCGCCCCCAATAAATGTTCATTTTTACCTTTAAAATGGCCCATTCTTCAGTCGAGTTTGAGTACGTGCTGTGAACTGTCCCACCCCCGGCCAGCCACCCGGCTCTCTTTTCAGAAGGGTTAGTGTGACCCAGTGCTTGAGTGTCTGTCTGGGAACAGTTTCTGTGTGATGATACGCAGGGACCTTTTTCCACTTAGATGCTTCATGGAGATCATTCCAATTCCGAACAAAAGTGCTTCCCGGCTCAGCTGTCCATATGTGCCTTAATCTTCCCAGCCTGCCCCATGTTGGTGCACAATTAGGTTATTACCAATTTTTTTTTTTTTTTACATAGTATAAGCTGTTTTTTGTGTGAGTGTTACTATTCGTGTAGGAGGAATTTCAGGAATTGTAATCACCCGGCCAAGTAGAGCGTGTCAGGTATAGGTAGCTGTTGGCAAGTTCCCGGGAGGAAGTTGAATCGGTTGTTGAAGGCTGGTCCCCAAAGCGTGGGAGCGTGCACACCCTCTCCACGCAGCCCATGGGTCTTAAGGTGAAAAACCGAATCTTACTGCTGTTTGCATTTGTATTTCAGATGGCTGGTTTTTTTAGTTTTTCTTGCAATCATGTTGCCATTTCATGCAAAACGGCTGAAACTTGTTTTGAAAGATTGGTGGTAGCTTGTTCCTGGCAACCGTCATAGCATATTCTCTGAAGAGAGGGTGCCTGTGAGTCTCGGTGACTTCCGTTCGCCAAGGCAGTGGTGGAGAGGGCAGCACCGACATTTGTTAAGTCTACAGAGTGAACCGCCTTCCCCAAATTCATCGGTGGAACCCAGCCCCCAGCGTGATGCTGTCGGGAGGCCATGAGGTCAGGAGGGCGGAGCCTCGTGATGGGATTGGAGCCCTTGCCCCTTGCGCCCCGCGGGGACACAGCAAGAAGACGGCCGTCTGTGCCCTGGCCATGGAGCTCCAGCGTCCAGGACTGTGAGAAACCAGGGGGTGTTTGTAAGCCCCCCAGCCTGTGGTGGTTTCGTCCTAGCAGCCTGGATGAACTAAGATAGTACTGTGTATACATGATTTTAAAAGTCAGTTACCAGACCACTTCTCCACTTACCCACCTCCAGGTTTGGCTCATCAAAGGCAACCACTTTCAAATCTTTATTTCCCTCCATATTTCTTTTTTTAAAATTTTTTTTCAACGTTTTTTATTTATTTTTGGGACAGAGAGAGACAGAGCATGAACGGGGGAGGGGCAGAGAGAGAGGGAGACACAGAATCGGAAACAGGCTCCAGGCTCCGAGCCGTCAGCCCAGAGCCCGACGCGGGGCTCGAACTCACGGACCGCGAGATCGTGACCTGGCTGAAGTCGGACGCTTAACCGACTGCGCCACCCAGGCGCCCCATATTTCTTTTTTTAATATATAATTTTATTTATTTATTTTAGAGAGAGCGTGAATCAGGGAGAGGGCCAGAGGGCAAGAGAGAGAATCCCAAGCAGGCCCCACACTCAGCAAGGAGCCCAACGCAGGGCTCAATCTCACCACCCAGGGATCATGACCTGAGCGGAAATCAAGAGTTGGATGCTCAGGGCGCCTGGATGGCTCAGTCGGTTGAGTGTCCGACTTCAGCTCAGATCATGATCTCATGGTTTGTGGGTTCGAGCCCTGTGTCGGGCTCTGTGCTGACAGCTCAGAGCCTGGAGCCTGCTTCGGATTCTGTGTCTCCCTCTCTCTCTGCCCCTCCCCCGTTTGTGCTCTGTCTCAAAAATAAACATTAAGAAAAATTTTTTTAAGTGAGATACTCAACTGAGCCACCCAGGCGCCCCTGTTTTCTTCCGTATTTCTAAACAACCTGCTTATATTCTTTCTTTCTTGATTTCTTTCTTTTTGTTAAGTTTATTTATTTTGAGAGAGAGAGAGGAGGGGAGGGACAGAGAGAGAGAATCCCAAGCAGTCTCTGCAGTGACAGTGCAGAGCCCAATGAAGGGCTCGATCCCAGGAGCCATGAGATCACAACCTGAGCCAAAATCTAGTGGGATGCTCAACTGACCGAGCCACCCAGGTGCCCATCTTTCTTTTTCTGATTTTTTTTTATTCTTTTTTTTTTCAGTTTTAGAATCTATTGATTGCCAGTGAGTAGAAATAAGGGATTCTCTTCAACCACATCCCTTCCTCCCCCGTGCTCCCTGTGTCAAATGGGTCCTCCTGTGCTTTTGTTACCGTGATTATGTAACCCATACTCTGTTCAGCCGTGTAGGCACAAACGTCTGACGGCGTGCTCGTGGGCAAAGGCCCCTTTATGTAATGGAGAGCCTTGAATGAACAACGCCCGTACACAGGCTGGATGCACATCCACACCAGCACCTTCAGCCCAGGACCCACCCACATGTATGAAATTAACTCATCGTAGGGCCTCTTGGGCAAATGAATGAAATAAATGCTTTTCTCCTACTCTCAGGTTTTGTCATGTAAGTTGTGGGGTTAATGCCTATTGGGTCGCACAGAGGATGGTAAACCAGAAGTCACATTATTCTGATTTTCTGATTTGTTCCATTCAAGCGTTTCAAAGATGTGTGTGCAGAACAGGGAGCGAAGCTTGACATCTCCAGGCTCACTAGCACGGGTGAAGAGTAGGGGTCCCTCCTGCAAGCCGGAAGCATCTTCCACGATGGTCCTCAGGTTTCCTCTTTTGTTTTAAAGCATTGTTTAAAAATTGTGCTAAAACATACATAACAAAAGTTTACCACCTTCACCACTTTTTGGTCAGCGCAGGGATGTTAGGTTCATTCGCTCTGGAAGCACACGTCACCACCGCCTGCCGTTCACCGAACTCTGCCACCTTCCCCAGCCGGGGCTCTGTCCCCACGAAGCCAACTCCCCGGCCCGGCCCGAGCCCCCGCACCGCCCATCCGGCTTCCGTCTCCACGGATCCCACTCTTCGGGGGACCTCGTACGCGTGGGACCCTCGGAGTGTCCTGTTGTCACCGGCTTCCTGCACTTGGCAGGGTGTCCTCCGGGTCCATCCGTGTTGTACCAGCTGCCACTACTTCCTTCCCGTCTTAAGCTTCAATAACACCCCCTCGCGTGGACGGCCCACACGGTTTCGTGGATTCATCCACCGAGGGACACCTCGCTGGCTTCCACCTCTCGGCTGTTGTGAGGGATGCTGCCGTGCGCACAGGTGCACACGTACCTGTTCGTGTCCTTTTAGTTCTTTTGGGCGTCTGCTCCCCGGATGGAGTTGCTGGGTCACGTGGTAAGGCCATTGCTGAGTCTTTGAGGAACCGCCGTGCTGTTTCCCACGGCAGCTGCACCTTTCACACCCCCGCTGACCGTGCACAGGGTCCCCGTTTCTCCACGTCCTCGCCAACACTTACTAACTCATCTTTGTTATTTATTTACGTATTTATATTAAAAGGGAATATTTATTTTTTTATTTAAATCCAAGTTCGTGGGGTGCCTGGGTGGCTCAGTCGGTTGAGTGTCCGACTTCAGGTCGTGATCCCTCGGTTCATGGGTTCGAGCCGTATGTCAGGCTCTGTGCTGACAGCTCAGAGCCTGGAGCCTGCTTCGGATTCTGTGTCTCCCCCTCTCTCTGCCCTCCCCCATTCTCACTCTGTCTGTCTGTCTCTCTCTGTCTCTCTCGGAAATAAACATTAAAAACAAACAACCAAGTTAGTTAACACAGAGTGTAATAGTTTCAGGAGTAGAATTTAGTGATTCATCGCTTACATGCAACACCCGATGCTCACCCCAACAAGTGTCCTCCTTAATGCGTCTCACCCTTTACCCATCCCCCCGCCCACAACCCCTCCAGTAGCCCTCATTTCTCTGTATTTAAGAGTCTCCTAGGGTTTGTCTCCCTCTCTGTTTTTATCTTATTTTTGCTTTCCTTACCTTATGTGCCTCTGTTTTGTTTCTTAAATTCCACAGATGAGTGAAATCATACGATATTAGTCTTTCTCTGACTTATTTTGCTTAGCATAATGCCCTCCAGTTCCATCCACGTAGGCGCAAATGGCAAGATGTCATTCTTTTTCATCACCAACTAATAGTCCCTTGTACGTATATACCACATCTTTATCCATTCATCCATCAATGGACACTTGGGCTCTTTCCATACTTTGGCTATTGTTGAAGCTGCTGCTACAAACATGGGGTGCGTGTGTCCCTTCGAAACAGCACACCTGTATCCCGTGGATAAATGCCTAGTAGTGCAATTGCTGGGTCGTAGGGTCGTTCTATTTTTAGTTTTTTGAGGAACCTCCATACTGTTTTCAAGAGCGGCTGCACCAGCTTGCATTCCCACCAACAATGCGAAAGAGTTCCTCTTTCGCCGCATCCTCGCCAACATCCGTTGTTGCCTGAGTTGCTAATGTGAGCCGTTCTGACAGGGGTGAGGGGATATCTCATTGTGGTTTTGATTTGCATTTCCCTGATGATGAGTGAAGTTGAGCATTTTTTCATGTGTCGGTTGGCCATCTGGATGTCTTTCTTGGAAAAGTGTCTATTCATGTCTTTGCCCATTTCTTCACTGCATTATTTGTTTTTTGGGTGTTGAGCTTGATCAGTTCTTTGTAGATTTTGGATACTAACCCTTTATCTGATGTGTCGTTTGCAAATATCTTCTCCCATTCCGTCGGTTGCCTTTTAGTTTTGCTGATCGTTTCCTTCGCTGTGCAGAAGCTTTTTATTTTGATGAGGTCCCAGTAGTTCATTTCTGCTTTTGTTTCCCTTGCCTCCGGAGGCGTGTTGAGTAAGAAGTTGCTTCAGGCAAGGCCAAAGAGGTTTTTGCCTGTTTTCTTCTCGAGGATTGTGATGGCTTCCTGTCTTACATTGAGGTCTTTCGTCCATTTTGAGTTTATTTTTGTGTAAGAAAGTGGTCCAGGTTCATTCTTCTGCCTGTCGCCGTCCAGTTTTCCCAGCACCGTTTGCTGAAGAGACTGTCTTTATTCCATGGGTGCTCTTTCCTGCTTCGTCAAAGATTAGTTGGCCATACGTTGGTGGGTCCATTCCTGGGTTCTCTATTCTGCTCCGTTGATCTGAGTGTCTGTGCTTGTGCCAGTACCGTACTGTCTTGCTGATTACAGCTTTGTAATACAGCTTGAAGTCCGGGATTGGGATGCCTCCTGCTTTCGTTTTCTTTTTCAAGTTCGCTTTGGCTATTCGGGGTCTTTTCTGGTTCCGTACACGTTTTAGGATTGTCTGTTCCGCTCCGGGAAGAGTGCTGGTGTTGTTTTGATCGGGATCGCCTTCATCTTTCTCTTAATAACAACCCACCCTGATGGGTGTGAAGTTCCAGGTCTCCCTTTAAGATAAGCTCCCAGTGCTGACGAGAGTGAGTGCAGGGTGGTGTTCCTCTAGTGTTAGTGTGCACGTGATTCCTCCAGGGAAGCGTGTGGGAATTCTGATTCGGGAGATCTGGGGTGGGACCTGATAGTCTGCGTTTCTAGCAGGCACCAGGCATGCCGATGGCGGAAGCTGCTGGCCGAGGGCCATGCCGTGAGTGGCAAAGATGGGTGGGGGGAAGCAGGTGGGCTCGGGGTGAAGCAGACCTGGATGTAGCTGCAGCCACCCCAGCCTCCTCCTCTGTGAACTGAGAGCCCTGCTCTCTACTGGAAGTGCCAAGTGCAGGGCTCAGACGCCAGCACAGAAGAAATGACAGCCTTCCTCAGCAGCTGCTGCTTGGCCCATCCCTGAAGCAGAAGGAGGAGGGGGGTCCCCCTGTGCTGTCATCAGGCACGTAGACGAGATGGGGGCATAGGGACCACGGGTCACCTCAAGGCTGCAGGCTCCGGAGCCCGACCTTCCTCCAGCCATTGGTGCCTCGGAGTTTCGGGAGAGCAAGAAGGGCCTCGCTGCTCGGTCAGTGAACACCGATCACGGGCCCGCCCGGTGTCACGATGGTGTGCAAAGTGCAGGTGCAGGAGTGCGGTGAGCTGAAGCAGGCGACGACGTCCTGGCACGGGAAGGGGGGCCTTGCCTCAGGGCTGTCACACTGCTGCCTCTCCCTCCTGCCCAGTGACCAGAGCGGGACCAGAGCTCGGTGTTCCCGGGTCTCCCGCACAGTGATCCTCAGAGCCTTCGGCTGCCCAGCTCATCCACCTCTGGCCACGTGGCCCCAGCCTGCGTGTCAGGGACTAAGTTCTTCTGTGAATTATTTCACTTATGCTCACGAGAGACCGTTGTCTTAAGCTGCCAAGGCAGCTCAATGGGGCATGCTCGGTGTCCTTCAGTTACCCTGGGAACCGGCCCAGCCTCACCAGGCTTTCCCATCTGGAGAGAATGATCTGAGGCCGATGGCCCAGAGCTGGGGGGTGCTTCCCGGCCCGGGACCTTTGGGAGCTGCCTGCTGAGGGGAGGGAGAGCTGGACCACACCCCGTAATCACTGCTGGGGGATACTGCCCGTCCCCTCCTGATGTCTCTTTCTTCTCCCAGGGCCACTGTTTCTTTGTAAAGTTTTTCCGTTTGTTAAGAAATGTTTGATGCACATAAATTATGAACACAGATCATACAGTCATTTGAAGCATCCAAATATGGCCCCGCAGCCACCACCACTCACTTGACACTAACCAGTCCTCTGACCACCGTCCCTCCTGGGTCTGCTCACCAGAATGCCAGTTGGTGGGTGGGCTGTGCTGTTCCTGTGTCCCTATCGCTGGTGGCCCTGCTGTCCCTGTGTCCCTATCGCTGGTGGCCCTGTCATCGGTGGCCCAGTCCCTGTGGCCCTGCTGTCCTTGTGGCCCTGTCCCTGTGACACTGTCCCTATGGCCCCGCTATCCCTGTGGCCCTGTCTCTGTGGCCCTGCTGTCTCTGTGGCCTGGTCCCTGTGGCCCCCTCCCTGTGGTCCTATCCTGTGACCCGGTCCCTGTGGCCCTGCTGTCCCTGTGGTTCTGTCCCTGTGGCCCTCTCCCTGTAGTCCTG
>NW_026057589.1:24741405-24763720 GCF_023721935.1 Panthera uncia
TGCTGTCCCTGTGGTTCTGTCCCTGTGGCCCTCTCCCTGTAGTCCTGTCCTGTGGCCCTATCCCTGTGTCCTGGTCCCTGTGGCCCTGGCCCTGTGGCCCTGGCCCTGTGGCCCGGTCCGTGTGGCCCTTTTGTCCCTGTGGCCCTGTCATATGGCCCGGTCCCTGTGGCCCTGTCCCAGTGATCCTGTCCCTGTGGCCCTGCTGTCCCTGTGGTCCTGTCCCTGTGGCCCGGTCCCTGTGGTGCTGTGGTCTTCTGAGCCTTGCTGTTCGCACACACGCTTCCGTCTCTAAGGACTGCACTGTCTACTTTGCAGGACAGATTCAGTGTCACGGATCCAGCACCAACTTGGCTGGAGCTGAGCATCTGAAACCGCCAAGTACCTGCTGACATCCCAGGAAGGTGAGAGGGTAGCGGGGTTGGGGGCACAAACGGGAAAAGAAGCGTTTGAAGGGTGGGCGTGCTCCAGACCGGCAGAGAAAGGGGCTTGGGCCACACTTGGCTTAAGGACTGGTACAGGGGTGCCCCGGCCTCCACACTTTCACACCTTCCAAAGTTACCCTTTCATTCCGTCCCCACTCAGGAAGTAGCTGTGTGACCTTCTCATCATCACAAAACAGAGGCTCTACAGCCATTGGATCTTCTTCTAAGTTGTCAGGGGAGGCAGGAGGCGACCCCATCCTCAGGAGATTGACAGCCTACCTGTGGAGATGAGGTAACTCCTAACGAGTAAACAGCGACACAGCAGAGACGGTGGCGTGCTGCTGGAGATCCCGCAGACCTGGAGAGAGGTCTGGCTTTCGGTCTGGAGATGACATGGTTGTAACTGTATCTTGAGCAAAGATATTTGGTGACGTGGATGGATTGGAGCAGGGAGACGCCTCAGGTTATCGTGGTAGTCTGTGACCACTGTTGTCTGTTGAGCCTGCACGGTGGTAGTTTGTGACGTCCGTCGTCCGTAGTCTGTCATAGTCGATACCGTCTGTCGTCTGTACGCTAAGCTAGTCCGTACTGTCTGATGTCCACAGACTATGATACTCTGTACCGTCTGTCGTCTGTGGAGTGCGATAGTCTGTACTGTCTGCCATCTACAGATACGATAGTCCATACTGACTGTCATCTGTAGACTGTGAGAGTCCGTAGCAGCTGTGAAATATAGAGCGTGATGGTCCACGCCATCCGTCGCCTATAGAGCATGGTAATCTGTACGTCCGTAGAGTACGATAGTCCATATAATCTGTCATCTACAGAGTACAATGGTCTATATCGTGTGTCATCCGTGGAGTTTGATAGTCCATACTGTCTGTCATCTATAGAGTCTCAAAGTCGGTACCATCCGTCATGTATAGAGTAGAATAGTCCGTACCACCTGTCGTCTATAGAGTATCATAGTCTGTACCGTGTGTCATCTATAGACCATGATAGTCTCTAGCATCTGTCATCTGTAGAGTATGTGAGTCCACACCGTCTGTCATCTCCAGAGTGTGATAGTCCATACAGTCTGTCGTCTGTAGACCACGAGAGTCTCTACTGTCTGTCATCTGTGGACTATGACAATATACACCATCTGTCACGTGTAGAGTCTGACAGTCTATACCACGTTCATCTAGGGAGTATGATATTCCATACCCTCTGTCAGCTACAGACTATGACAGTCCGTACTACCTGTCACGGACTGAACGTGATGGCTCGTATCACCCGTGGACGCGGATAGTCTGCGTCGTCTACTATCTGGAGACGTGATCGTCTGTTTCCTCTCTAGACTGATAATCTGTATCATCTGTCATTTATTGGCAAACTGTGATGGTCTGTGTCATCAGATTGTGGACTGTGATATAGCGCGTCATCTGTCCTCTGTCGACTGATGTTGTAGCATCTGTAGACCGCGGCAGTTCGTATCGTCTGTCTGTATACCGTGTGGTCTGTGACTTCTGTCTTCTCTTGTGACACAGACCATGGTGTCTATAATGGAAGTCCCGGGCCAGTATTGGAGGGTCAGTAAAGGGAATCTGAGGCCTTGAGAAGTGTGTAGGAAGAAAGAGGACACGTGTCGAAGCCTGGAGGTAGAGACTGGGGGACGAGACACGTGAACGATCACGGCAAATTCCGCTCCTGAGCGTTCTAGAAAGTGCCAGTAACCGATCTGACAGAAGGCATCCTGCGGTTGCCTGGGATGGGGCTGAGGGCTGGGTAGGCAGCCTGCGGCATGAGGAAGCTGGGCGGGTCGTATGTCTGCTGCATCGAGCGGGCAATGGTGTCACGGGTGCGCACAGGTGTCCCGGCACATCTCCCCGTGCACTTAACGTTGGACGGTTGGCCGTGTGCCAGTCAGGCCTCAGTCTGGCCGCCTAGTGATACCAACCACTTTCCGTCTGAAGCACCAGGTGGGGGGCTATGAACTGAGGGGTGTGGTCACTGTCTGCTGTAGACTTACTGCCCTGAGTGGGTTCTTGCCGATGTCAGAGGACAGACGGGTGTTGTCTTTGCCAAACTGCTCATCTGAAAATAGTCTCCCTTTGGTTTCCGAACCAAAATGCGCTCTTTGAACCAGGCCTAGACACACTGACCCCCGAGTCAGATGCCGGCGAAGGCGGCACAGGGTGGCAGAGCGAAGGTGACTTTGGGGGAGGGAGGAACACATCACCATGGAAACGGTGGGTGCCGGGCTCCGCCCGTCCGGAGGCTTATGTTTACCTATGTCCTTGTTACCTCTCCTCGGACACAGGACCCGCAGTGACATTGTGGGGCTGCACAAGGTGAAAGTGTGGTCTCGTGTTCAAGAAGTAGGCAGAATTTCGAGACGAGCCCAGCAGGGCATCTCCCTGTGCACGTGGCCTTCCACGGGGTCGGCCCCCCCGACAGAGCGCCTGGGAGGGAACGGCTTCTGCCCACGCCTTCGCCTTCGCCGCCCCTGTCTGCGTGGTCCCAGCTCCTCCTCTTGAGATCAGCGGCGTTTTCTCAGAACCGTGGGGTCCCGCTCATAGACACCCGTGTCGGCCGCGATGCAGGAAGAGAGATCCCTCGGGGCGGACCCGGGGCGGTCTCTCACTCTGCACGCGTGGGATGGAGTCACGTGGCCGCAGGGATTTGTTTCCGGAGTCCGTGGGCAAAGGCAGAAAACACAGGTGGTCTCAGTTGCCCCAGGTGGCCCCTGAACGTCACCTGTGCAGCAGAGCGGAGGCTCTCACCGCGCCCGGCCCAGGGCGTGTGCGCCACTGGCCGTTTGTGTCTGTCCCGGAAGGCCACGCGGCGCGTGTTCTCCAGCCTCGTGTCCCAGCGCTTCTGCGCTCCAGGCCAGCAAAGCACCCGCGGGCTGTTCGTGTGTGGGGTGCATGTTAGGGATTAAAACTGGCATTGCGTTAAAGATTTGCTGTGTCCGTTCATTTAAAATCGTCGGTAAGCCCGTCACGTGCTAACATATTTGGGTGAAAAACCACTGTCTCCTGAAACAAAGTTGTGGGAGGGTGGCGTCGCTCCGCGTGTTTGCAGATCTGGGTGTCTGGTCTCCCGGCCGTCCCTGTCGCCGCCACGGTGCGTGGCTTGGGGTGTGCGCGTCCCCGCACAGCGCTGCAAACGCGCCCGAACAGTGCCCGTGGCTCGTCTCTGGTGGCACGCCAGACCTCAGCCTGTGGCACTGCCTCCAGCGTGGCTGTGATTGGCACGTGACGGCCGCCGTCGTGCGAACGCTTCCCGCGTCCGTTCCACCGAGACCGTCTCCTGCCCGGGGTCTGCGGCCCAGGCCAGACCGTGTAGCGTCCTCACGGGTCAGGGGGAAAATACCGGTTTGCTGATTTATCCAGAACTTCCACATGTTGGCATTTCATTGTATAAGTAAAAAAATGATGTTATCGTCAGAAAAGGCTTCAATCTTGGAAAGCTGCCCAAAGATGAAAGGCTTCTAGAATTGTCGTCGTCTCTTAAAAGTGTTAATATTACCGTGGCCGAGAAGGACCGTCACTCTCACCAGGTTCTGCTTGGCGAAGACGCCTGCAGGTGCCTGGCCTGGGCCCCCGTGGGTGTCCCGTGAGCACGCCCTCCCAGAGGGGACCTTTGCGCCCCAGTGGGAGCAAGGCGCTCTGTGGACACTTCTCATTTCTTCACTGAGAATGTTACAGGGACCCGGACGCTGGCACTTAGTCAGACCCAGGCCGGTGCTCGGCCGTATTGTGAGCGGGTGGAGGTGACGTGCCCGGGCACCGGGGCGATGACGCCAGCCCCACGTGCGCCTCGCAGAGGGCAGGTCTGCAGGGCACTTATGTACTGTCGGCACAGGGGCGTGTTCTGCGAGAGCAGGAGGGAGACAGCCGTCACCAAGGTAGCGACAGGGAGCCACAGCTCATCCGACGCCCAGCAAAGGGGCTGGCAGCGGGATCCGGCCCGGGACAGTCCTCGATCCCAGACTCTCTTTGGCCGATGTGGGACACTGGCATTCCCAAGGTCGTGTGCAGACAGAGGGACCTGTGGCTCCAGGACTGCCCTCCTTACAGACTCTCATTTCTTTTTTGTTAATTTTTTTTTTTTTCAACGTTTATTTTATTTTGGGACAGAGAGAGACAGAGCATGAACGGGGGAGGGGCAGAGAGAGAGGGAGACACAGAATCGGAAACAGGCTCCAGGCTCCGAGCCATCAGCCCAGAGCCCGACGCGGGGCTCGAACTCACGGACCGTGAGATCGTGACCTGGCCGAAGTCGGACGCCTAACCGACTGCGCCACCCAGGCGCCCCTTTTGTTAATTTTTAAAAATATCTATTTACTTATTTTCGAGAGAGAGAGAGATTATGAGTGGAGGAGAAACAGAGAGAGAGAGAGAGAGAGAGAGAGAGAGAGAGAGAGTCCCAAGTAGGGTCCCAGCTGTCAGCGCAGAGCCTGACGTAGGGCTCAAACCCACGAACTGTGAGATCATGACCTGAGCTGGAGTCAAGAGTCAGACGCTCCACCGACTAAGCCCCCCAGGTGGCCCCCGAGACTCCCATTTCTGAAATCAGTGTGTCACATGTGTCCTGGGCCCAGGCCCACGGCCAGGGAAGGAGAGGGGCTGGCGTGTTTGAGCTCAGCAGGCAAAACAAGTGATTGTGCGTCTTCCTTCAGGACCCGGGGAGGGTGCATCCTTGCAGGAGAACGGAAGAGGGGCCCATGGCGCAGAGGTGTGGGGAGGGGGAGGGGACGGATGCCCTCCGGTCAGCCTGGGGGTAGGGGGGCGCGGCACTGACGGAGGTCGTGTGGGAAGGCAGCCTCCAGGTTTTGCACATACCAGAGACACCCGCACCCAGCCACCAAGACAGACCCCGAACCTCTGCCCCCAGCCCTCCTGCCCTCGGCCCCACTGTGTACCTGAGCCCTGCCCAGCGTCTCCTGGGCCCTGAGGACGATCCCAGGGGCTCAGTGGGCTGGGCGGGCAGCTGGGAGGGGAGACTGGAGCCAGAACTCGGTGGTCAGGAAATGCACACAGATTCTAAGAGGAGGTAAAGGTGGGGAGTTTCTCTAAAGTTAGCTATTCTATTTTATTTTAAGCATCCAAAGTGTCTTTTTTTTTTTTTTAATGTGTATTTGGCACTCCCCTGAATTCTGAAATAGGTTTAACAGGATTCCTTTTTTTAAAGCAGTGGAAGCCAAGGCTTTCTAGTGGGACTGACTCAGCTGGGATCAGAACCCCTCCTTCGGGACCAGGCCAGGACCCCCCGATGGCCGGAGAGTCCCGCACACTCCCCCACTCGGGAGCAAGAAGGTGCAGCCAGCAGCCGGCGTCCTCCCAGGCTCCTCGGAGCCTCTCTGAGTCTTGGCTGAGCTGTGTCCCTGAATGTCAGGCCATCTGCAAGTGATGAAGGCCTGGAAACTTTTGTTCCATTGAACTTTGCCAGGGAGCTATACTTAGCCACCGAGTGGAGGCCAGGAGTGGGTTCTCTGAATAAAGATAGTAACACGCGGGCTATTTTCAAACTTCCAGAGAACCCCCCCCCCTCCCCAGAATATTCTGCGCCAAAATGATATTTATGGAGCCCTCTGGGCTTTTGGAAGGGAGGGTGTAACCTTAGTGTGTCTGTAGCTTTCAGGAGAGAGGTTTCTTTCAGCTGGGAGTGGGGCCAGGGTAGGGCCACCGGAGACCTAGTGTCCCTCTCGCACCTGTTTCTAGGACCTGAGCTCCCAGCGGCTGGGCGCTGGCATCTGAGTCCGAAAACGGTGGTTTTCCTTGCTGGGTATCTGGTGCTGACCCTGCTGTGGCCCTCACACCGCCCTCCGGGTGCAGCTGTCGTGACAAAAGATGGGGTCCTCAACCTTGGAGGGCTGGTTACGTGATTTTCCTCGTGTCCCGCATCCTCACTCGTCTCTTAGGTTTCTGCCTTCACCAGACGTAACCAGGCTGCAGCTGTGGCACCTGCTCCCAGCTCCTCGGGCCCCGGGACCTCTGGTGCCTCCTCCCACCTTGGAGGGAGGACCCAACAATGTGCTGGACCAGGACCGAAAGGCCTTCTTTAGGGTGACGAGTAGAAATGTGGTCAGTAGAGTTTGGATGGAAAAAAGATGGCCTGTAGGTGGGAGGGACCCAAATAGCAGCACCCTGAGAAAAGAACCAGTCATCCACCTTCACCCAGGGATAGGCCTCCTGCCGACTCCTGTTCTGTAGGTGTTGGGAGAGGGCTCCAGAAAGCCAACTTCTATCTAAAGGGGCGTCCCAGGTGAATTCTGATGACCAGGCAAAATAGCATGGAAAAAGGTGAGGGGGGAGCTGGGAACCCTGAGCGGCCAGGCAGCTGGGCAGGTGGCCTCCCTGGGGTCTGACTGCAGCCGCCCCGCCCCTGGTGGACCGTCTCCCCCATTCATTCTCCATCAGCTCCCTGGCAGGTGCTCGGCCTTTCTTCACCCTCTCTGCCAACCTGGCCTCCACCACCCTGCCCTCTGCCAGTCCAGATATAAATATAAGAGCATTTTCCACGGGCCGGCACAGAAGGGCAAGCATTTGACTTTATTTTAGGGCCGTGAAATTCCCTCCCTTCATACCCAACAGGTGCATCGCCTCATTTAGCTATCAGGGCCCAGGAATAGAACACAATTTACAATATAGCTTCCTTTGGGCATCTGGATGCTATTTAAAAAAAAAAAAAAAAGCCCTCCTGTGAGATGGCCGGATATGGGCCAGAACGCGGGCTTGACCCACTCAACAGAGGAGCCCAGCTCTTCGGGAGACCGATGGGAGGGAGGACCACCCTGCTAGGGCAGGGCCCCTGGTTGGGATGATGGACAGGAAGCGGGAACAGGCACAGGAGGTGTTTGCCGGTGGGCCCGTCAGTTAAAATTGACCGCCCCCCTTGATCCTTTGGGGACCAAGGGGACAGAGGAATCCACTCTGCTGTCCTTCATCCTTCAGCCCAAGCACAGGGACCCACTGGGCATCTCTTGGCAAACTGTGTTCACGTCAACTGTTGGGAGGGGATGGTGTCCTCCCCTCTGCGGGTTCAAATGTTGAAATCCGGACCCTATTTGGAATCAGGGTTTTTTCAGGTAATCGAGTTAAGATGGGGCCATTAAGGGGGGTCCTAACCCCGCAGGACTGGTGTCTGCACAGACTGAGGAAATTTGGACACAGAGACAGACACATACGCAGGGAGAAGCCATGGGAGGTGGAGGCAGAGAAGTGTGATGTGTCCACCAGCCAAGGAACATCAAAGATGCCCACAAACAAGCAGGAGCCAAGACAGAGAGAGAGAGAGAGAGAGAGAGAGAGGCCGGCCCCCGAGGGGACCAGCCCTGTGGCAACTGGGGCCCTGACTTCTGGCGCCCAGAGTGTGGGAGTACATCTCTGTGGTTTAAGCCTCATGGTGCGTGGGGCTTTGTTATGGGAGTCACAGCACGCTGACCTATCAGCTAAGCGTCTGGTTCGCACTGTCTGTCCCTCGAGGGATGGCAGGTCCCCGCAGAGGGGAGGCCAGGTGCAGGCCTGGGAATGTGAGCGTGGCTTCCCCAGCAAACGTCTTCACTGCACCCGCTGATCTGTTCTGTATGCCGGAGCCACGGCCCTCCTGGTGGCCAGTTTCATCGAGGTCACCCTTGGTCCAGAGAAGCCCCACGTCACGGTCAGGTTTCCTCTGGGATGTCCCCAAGGCCCCTCCGATGGCCGTTATCAAACCAGCCACGCAGGCCCTTTCACCCCGAGGAGCCTCGGGCAGGATCTACAGGTGCCGCGTGGCCCAGCAGCAGGCTGGTGAATGTGCTTCAGTGGGTCTGCGAGGCCCAGGGCCGACACGCGGCCTCTGCCGCTTGCCCTGTGGCCCCCACTCAGGGCCAGGAACAGGAGCCTAACTTTGTCCCTCAGCCTGGGCCAGAAGTGGGGCGGCTGTCGCCTCCGGGCATCAGGAACTCAGTCAGTCCCCATTAGACTCAGGCTGCCCTCCAGGGGCAGGCCGAAGACGCTAAGACACGCTGGCCAGATCGAGGCCCAGCCCAGCAGGTGACATCCCGGGGGTCTGGGGGTGGGCAGAGGCCGCACTCGGGGGCAGGATGCTGGGGAGGGGACTCCTGTTGGCAGCTGAGTCGGTTCAGGAGGCATGTGTCTCAGGCGGCACCCACTCCCTCCGCTGTGGACGCCTATGGCCTCGGGAGAGGGCGGGCAGAGAAGGGGCGACGGTGCCACGGGCGGTTGTGGACACAGTCCCCCGGTGACACGGTGGTCTCGGTGGAGACGTGTGCAGACCCAGGACTGGGTTCTCTTGTGAGCACCCTGCCGACGCGGACACACACGGTCCCGGGCTGGCCTCTTCCCTGGGCCTCACTCTCCCCAGCTCTGCCCTCACAGCCTCACCCCCCGCGTATCTACGCCCCACGGCCGCTCTCCCTCCCTGTATAAGGCTGTCCCCATTTCCGGTCTCCTTGTTCCCAAAGAAGGTGGCCCTGCTCACCTGCTTGGAGTGTCGCCACCCACCTCCCCGCTCCCCGTCCCCGTCCCTACACTCTGCCCCCCTTGCTCCGTGGCCAGAGGCCCAAATTACCCAGGAATCTGGGTAATTACTCCGGGCTCGGCCTCTTCCGCAGACCCAGGGCGCCAGGCAGGACTCGGGGTCTCAGAGGACGTGACCGGCAGGGGTGCCAGGCTCCTCGCTGCCCTGTGCTTGGGGACGGGGCCCTGGCTCTGTGTCGGGACACCCGGTGCCGCGCGCGTGCGCGCAGGCAGGCGGAGGTGAGCCTGTGGTAGCCGTGCCCACGAGGGCCGAGTGGCAGGAGCTGGCCCAGCTGGCAGCCACCCCCAGCGGCCTCTTCTCTTGGGAGCAGAGAACCGGAAACCAGGGCAAGTCAGGGAACGGTGGCTCACGTCGCCGTGACGGTCTTCCCTCAGTCGCCCTGACAGCCCGCGGGCGGCTCTGGCCCTGGACCGAGGTGGGTGGCCGGCGGGGAGAGGAGGCACCCGCCGAGCGAGCGTGGGGCCGGGCTCGCTGGGCATCACGGGTGCCGAGAGGGGTGAGGTCCTGTCCCTCCCGCCGGCACTGAGCCCGCACCCGTCAGGGGCCGCGGCGGCAGCCAGACTCCTCGTGCCGCGCCAGGAGCGACATGCGGGAGAAGGTCCTGGCGCAGCTCTTGCACTGGTATTTCTTGGTGTCCGAGTGTGTCTGCAGGTGGGCCCGGAGATTGGAGCGGTCGGCGAAGGCCCTGCCGCAGTGTGAGCAGGTGTACGGCTTCTCACCTGGGGGCGGGAGGGCGCCGGGTGAGTGTCTGTCTGGTCCGCCCCAGGAGGTGGCCGAGCCCCCCGTCCCCAACCCCCCGCCGTCCCTGCTTATCGACGTATAAGCCCCTCGGCCTCCTCCAAATGCTCACGGCACTTCTGACGCATCGGTCTTCCCTCACCCTTCCCCAGGAGATACGTGACGGGGGGGGGGGGGGGGGGGGGCCGGCACCTGCCCCGGGAGGAAGGAAACCCTAGGGCCACGAGGTCCACATCCACGGTCAGGCTCAGAGCCGCCTGGGGACAGGGTGGGATGTCAGCCCTGGGCAGGAATGCAGCATCTAAAGCCCTCTCCAAGGGGAAAGAGCTAGCGTGGGTCTTTGCTAGATCTTTCTGTTCCTGCCAGAGCCCTTGGGGCCCTTTGCCCAGATCTGGTCCTGAGCAGCACTGGGAGCCCTCAGCTGTCCCTGCCCACGGAAGGCCGCTGGTGGAAAGCAGCTGGGCCCCTGCAGACTCTACCGGGAAGGCGAGCCCTGGCCCTTACGATGGAGGCAGGCATTTCGGAACAGCTCAAGACCCTTGTGTCCTCTGGGCCACCTCCAATCAGGGCGACCAGGGATTTGGACAAAGCCCTTCTGTTGGGAGCTGGGCCCCCAGGACAACCTTAACAAGTGTAAAAAGATCCTTAAAGGTCACCTGTTCTCTTCCGCCCACGTGGAGTGACTTCCAGTCGTACACCCAATAGAAACCTGAGAAACACCAGCGTGCAGTCCCCCTGGGCCCAGAGCGTCCCTGCTGCCCAACGCCCAGGCACATTCCCTCCCCGGGCCAGCCTCCTGCAGGGCCTCCCACCCTCTGGGCCCCCAGACCAGGAGCACTGAGCCCCTGGCGGTGTGATGTGGGACGCTCAGAGACATCCCTGGGGGGGAGCTGAGGAAAACCGGCTGGAATTTCAGCCCGGAGAAAGGCTCCCGCAAAACCCTTCTTTCCAGCCTCCCCCGGGTGGGACTCAGAACAGTCCTCCTTACGGAGCCCGGGCTCAGGGCTGGGGAGGCTCCAGTGACGGGGGCGTGTGTTCAGCCGTGGGCCTCAGCCCGGTGAGCCTTATCCCTGGGCTTCGGTCTCTCTGTGCCCACCTGTCCCTCTCCTGGCGGGCCGGGGCGAGGTGTGGTTCAACCCCCAGCCGCCCTGGGGCAGGCGGCCCCCCTCCGCTCCTTTGGGCAGCGGTGGCTGATGTACGGACAACGTGCTGAGGCCCCCAGGCCTCCTTCAGGTCTGAGCGCAAGGCTCTGGTGCGCTCTCACCAGGGATGGGTTTGCCCCTGGGGTCCCAGCCCCCCGTCAAGACCCAGTCCTCGTCTGTGCCCTTCGTCCGTGTGACCCCCGTGGTTGCCACCAAAGGCCAGGCCTTTCTCCCTGTGCCGCTCCTGCTGCTCCAGAGCTCAGGAAGGGCGCGCAACATGGGAAGTCAGACCGTCTACGGCCCCGAGCAGCCTGCGCTTTGCCAGGTGGTAGGGCTTGAATTGTGTCTCTCAAAAAAGATCCGTCCACGTCCTAATCCCCAGTACCTGTGAGGGTGACCTCACTTGGAAAATAGGGTCTTTGCACATGTCATCGGGTTAAGATGGGGTCACACTGGAGCACGCGGGCCCCGGTCCAGTGGGACTGGTGTCCTTACAACAGAGGGAGGTTGGGACACAAACACACACGGGAGAGGCCGTGTGAGGACGGGGGTAGGGGCGCACGGACGCCTGGAGCCCCCGGGAGGTGGACGGGGCAGGAAGGACCGTCCCCTGCCGCCTCTGGAGGGAGCGCGGCCCTGCGACACCTGGATTTCAGACTCTGGCCTCAGGAGCTGGGACGGAGGGCATTTTTGATGTTTGAGCCTCTGGTTTGTGGGACTTTGGAAACCGGCACGCAGGGAAGCAGGAGCCGTGTGGCCGTCCCTCCTCTTGTTTACAAGGCCTCCCTCCCTGCCTGACCCCCAGGTCCCGCCCTCACCCCTGCCCGGGGCCCTCCTGCCCACAGACCCACCTGTGTGGGTCCGGATGTGGCCCTGCAGCAGCCAGGGCCTGGAGAAGGCCTTGCCGCAGACAGAGCAGAGGCAGGGCAGCGTGTGTGTGCGGATGTGCATCTTGAGGGCGCCCAGGCTGGCGTACTCCTTGTCACAGAACCTGCAGGTGAAGCAGCGGGGCGCCCGCAGGTGGCAGGGCTTGTGGCAGTGCGGGCGCCCGAGGCCCCCCGGGGCCGCCTGGAGTCTGCCTGGAGCCTGGCCCCCGTCCGGGCCCGGGATCGGGGGCCACCGTGTGGGCGGAACCCGCAGCAGGGGCAGGTTGAGGTGGTTCAGGCTGTCTTTGAGGGGCTCGCTGGGGGCCCGGCCGCTCCAGAGGTCCGCCCGGCTGCCTTCCAGGGGGTCTGGCCCGGAGGCCCCCCGAGCTTCCTCAGTACGCGGAAGGGGCAGGGAGATGGGGCAGACGGCAGAGGTGCGGTCCCACGGCAGGGGAGGGTCGCCAGGGGTGGAAGAGGCCGCCTTGTCTGGGAGGAGGAGGGGCACCGCCAGCCCCCTGCAGGCAGAACAGGGGCCATTAATTTCTAGAAGGGAGGAGGGAGAGAGAGAGCGTGAAAGTGGACATGAGCCCCCACACTCTGTCCTCAGACTTGCCCTTCTTGGTGCAGCCGCAAGCCTGTGTTCTAGGTCATCAGCAGTTCTGCACGAAGGGGAAGGGCTGGCGAGGCCAGTGTCAGCGCGGGAAGTGACCACAGGGTCTAGAGGAGGGGCCTCAGTTCTTTATTGTTATGATTTTTCTAAATGTTTATTTTTGAGACAGCGCGAGCGGGGGAGGGGCAGAGGGAGGGGGGCAGAGGATCTGAAGCCGCTCCAAGCTGAGAGCAGAGAGCCAGATGGGGGGCTCGAACTCAGCAACCTGAGTTGCCCTGAGCCGAAATCAAGAGTCAGATGCCCAACGAACTGAGCCACCCAGGCGCCCCCTCAGTTCCTCTTTAAAAGCAAAGGAAATGTCTTACAGGATCCCAGAATAGTTCTCACGGGCTGACGGAGGCCCCCCTACTGGCCCGGCAGGACAGGCCTCCCTGACCCCCGCCCCGCCTCAGGCCCAGCTCACAGCAAAGCCTCACCAGCCTCCCGCAGGCGGGAATTCAGAGTAGACATTTGGCGGTGGGCCACGTGAAGACAACTGATTAGCCTCCAGTCACCCCCATCACCCCCCGCCCATGGTGACGTGAGTGCCAACGCTCCCGGGTGGCTGGATGGCTGTCCCCGGTGGTGCCACACGGCCCCCAGGGGCAGCCTGTCCCCAGGCCGTGGCTCCCGGATTCGTGGGCCAGCATGCCTGTACCTGACCAGATGAGCGGCAGGGCCCCAGGGTAAACAGTCTGGCACGTAGGGGTATGCTCTGCCTTTTCCCCGAGCCCCAAATCTCCAAACAGCCCCCAACCCATTTCCTACTCCAGATGTGTTGAAATAAATCTCTGGTCCCATTTCTGCCTTCATGCCAAGGCTTTGGGTAAGAAAGAACCCACAGAATGGGAGAAAATATTTGCACATCATGTATCTGTTAAATCGATGGCATCCAGAATATACAAAGAATTCTTGCAATTCAACGGTATATATATACACATATATGTGTATGTGTATATATATACATATATATACACATATATGTGTATGTGTATATATATACATATATATGTGTGTGTGTGTGTGTGTGTATAATTTTAAAATGGGCAAAGGATCTGAATACACATTTCTCCAAACAAGATATACAAATTACAAATGGCAGGATGCCTGGCTGGCTCAGTCTGTAGATCATGTGACTCTTGATCTCAGGGTTTCAAGTTCAAGCGCACGCTGGGCATAGAGATTACTTAAAAAAAAAAAAAAAAATATATATATATATATATATACACACACACACACACCCCTACACAAATGGCCAACAAGCACAGAAAAGATGCTTGCCATCATTAACCATCAAGGAAATGCCAATTAAAGCCACAGCGAGATACTGCTTTGTGCCCACTAGGATGGCTAGAATTACAAATAGCCAATTACAAGTGTTGGTGAGGATATAGAGAAGTGGGGACACTTAAGGAAACTTCCCACCTTTCCGCTCTATCCTGACCTCACCCCTAACCTAATGCCCCCAGTTATAAAACAGCATGCCAACTTTCTGTCCTCCTGGAAAGAGGGACTGGGCAGTGTCAGGCTAAGAGACAAAGTTCAAGGAAGTTCTGGAGAGAGAGGCTTGGGATACCCAGAGAGCCTAGGACCCTACTTCACTGGGGGCTTTCTACTGGGAAAAACAGTCACCTCTCTTAAGTCTCTGAGACTCAGCCACCACCCTGGCTCCAGAGCCAAACCCGGTCTTGGGGGCTGGGGGCCACCCCAGAGGGAGGGCAGGGGAGGGCCGGCTATGCCTGTGGCCCTGATCGAGTGCTTTTGCTGGCCCTTCAGATGCGTCCACACACCCTCTGGGGCTGTTGTAACTCAAATTCCTGGGAGGAGAGACTTTCAAGTCCCCTCCGCTTCAGGGGCTCCCTGGGGGGAGGCCTGAAAAGGCACTTATTTGAAAAGAGAGAGGGAGGGGCCCCAGACCCAGCCCCTCGGTCTATCCTAGGGCAACATCCTGGGAGCCTCAACAAGCGGGAGCCTCGTCCCTCATCCGAAGGGGGGAGGAGAGGAGCGGAGGAAGCGGAGAGTGCTGGAGGGCTGGGCTGCTCTCTGACACTCTCTCATGTTCAAAGAGTAAAGTGGGGGGTGCACTCTGTGACTGGGCTCTAAACAACAGGTGTTAAGCTTTAACAACCAGGCTCACATAAACTCCATTTCCCATCACGTATATATCTAAAATGCATTCGGATGCCTTCCGTTCTATTTCATTTTGTGAAATTGTTTTCAAAATGCAGAGTTCGGGACCCCAGTCCTAGAAGGCACCCCCTGGAGGCAGCGGCCTCGGAAAGGAAAGGATCACCGGGGTGCCCTCCACTCCTGGGCCTCCTCCGGGTCCCTTCTCCCCTCTCCCCCTGAGCTACCCAGCAGTTCCTCAGGGGGGGTCTTCACCTCAGGGGCTGTGAGGTGATGGCTCTGATCACTCTCGAGAGGCCTTTGTCCCGGGACCTTCTCGTGCCTCCAGGACACGGGCAGTCCTGAGCCCTGGACCTGCGTCTCCCTGGGCCACCTGGGGGGAGGGGGGAGGATTGCAGCCCCTCAGCCCAGCCTGCCCTGAACAACCTCCACTGGGGTGAGGGGTGACGGGGGGAAGGTGACCGACGGAGCGGTGAGGAGGCACCCGAGGCGCCTGAGGGAAGGCTCATGGGCTGGGCCTTGGCACACACAGCCCGCGGGTCTCTCTTCTGTTTCCCTCTGGATGCTCTGGAGGAGCCGTTGGACAGCAGCCCCAAGCCTCCCTCCGTCTCTCTCCCCACCCATCCCTGGGACCCCTCCCACACCTCCTGCACCAGGAAGATGGCTCCAGGGTTCCCTTAGCTGGGATGGGTGCGCCAGGCCATAGGGGGAGAGCCCCCAGACTGACTGGGGGCCTGGAAACTTCTCTTAAGTGGGAGGGAATCCGCGCCTGCTCTTCCCGACGCGAGGCCGAGGCCCCCGACGTGGACAAGGCGCTCGCAGGCCTCCACCCACCCGGGGTCTCGTCCCCGCTCCGCTGGCTGGCGAGGTAACTCCTCTCCCCCGGCCTGGGACGGGAGTCCGAGCCGTGGGCGGGGCTGGGGAGCCGGGCAGTCCCTACCTCTCTGCGTCTCCAGCTGCCTGTAGTTGGAGACCCTGTGGCTGGAGTGCGTTTTCACCAGGAAGGAGCGCGGCATGGTCCCCCTGCGCGTCCGCCGGGCGCCCGCGGGCAGCGCAGCCGGCAGGTGGCCGGAGGGTTGGCTCATTAGCATAGCGCGCCGCCTGGGCCAACCAGCGCGGGGCGCGGCCGGGGCGGGGCTGCGGGGCGGGGCTGCGGGGCCACGCCCAGGACAGGTGCGCGGGCCGCGGGGGAGGGAGCGCGTGGCCGCCGTGTCCTCCCCACGGGACTGCCCTGGCGCGCGCCGCGAGTCACACCGGCCCCTGGGGCCTGGCGCACCCACTCGCCGTGGACTAAAGGGCGGAGGTCAGGGCTGGGTGGAAGCCGCGCCGGGCTCCAGTCCACACGGCGGTGGCGGTGGAGGCGCGCGCAGAGCCCTTGCCGCAGCTGGCTACACTCGCCCCACCTCCTGCTCAAACCCGCAACGGTAGGATTGGTGAGCACGAGCCCTGGACTCCACAGCCGACCCAGCTGACCGGCCATAGTGGTGCCGGGGGCGGCGGTCAGCCGGCCTGGGGGCGAGAGGCCTTTCCCAGGGGAAGAAGGCTGGGGAGGGCTCCTTCCCTCCCGGGACAGCGCTCCAGGAGGTGGCCCAAGCTTCCAGGAGGCTCATTTGGCGGGGAGAAAGGACACAGCCTGGAATTCTGGGATTGCAAGGGGTTCCGACCTGCGGTCATGGGAAGTTTAGTCGAAGAGGGGGAAGTGCGTGTGCTCTGCCCAGTCTGTGACCCTGGGCAGCCATGTCCCTCCTGTGCGGCGAGGACACGTTCGAGCCACGTCCGAGTGTACGCTCCCTTTCGGTGTGGACGCTTCAGGAGTTCAAGGGTCAGACAGGGCATTCCCTGGGCGAGTGGACGCAGCACCGAGCCTGTCCCCGACAGCTGTGGGGCCTTTCCATGGCTGTGTGCCGGCCGGCCTGCCTGCCTGCCTGGCAGTGCCATTGAGGTCCAGGTGCCATGTGACTGTGGGCTTGGGCGAGGTGAAGTTGATGGGGACCTCTGGAGAAGCGGGGGGACGGGGCCGTGTCACACAGTGTCTCAGGTCCCTACAGTTTTGCAGATGAGAAAATGGAGGCTCTGAGAAGTTAGGAAGCGGGGGCATGGGGACCCAGGCTCACATTGCCAGTCACACACGAGACGTGTGCCCCCCTGTCTGCTGCTGGGTGAGAGCACGGGAGGGCAGGTGGTATGCAGACGGAAGGCACGCGTCTCTCCTGTGGGCCACAGCCTGGCACCGTGCTGTTGTGTGTGTGGATTTCAGAGGACACGTGGCTGCGTTCTGCTTATTCACCTGTTCCGTGGCCTCGCAAGCTTTCTATTTATACCTTCTCTTCCTTCTTTCCCCTTCCAGACACAGATAAGGCTTGCAGATACCTGGGCCAGCCCTGCACCCACACTGTCCCTCCTCACCGGGTCACCCACTGTGTGGCCACCAGCCAAGATGCACTCCCTCATCCCCAGAGAGCTACTCACACTATTTAGGGAAGCGGGAGTGTTCCTAATCTCATCCCGGAAATGCCCCTGGGATTCCGAGGGTCCTTGGAACAGCTTTGGGGGAGGGGTTGCAATAGTAAGTGACCCCACCCACTTGTCAGCCCTCCTTGGAGTCATGCACACTCACTGGCTGGGACTCACAGTGTTGTGTCTGGGCTGGACCCCAGGAGGACCCACAGAGGAGGACCTCAGTGTCCACACCTGTGCAGTGCTGGAGAGGGGCGCAGCTGTCCCCACCCATTCTTGCTTCCCGTCCTTCTGTCCTCATCCTGGCCGCCTTACCTCCCGGCGAAGCCTCACATCCGCCCACCCACCCACGCACTCCCCACTGGCCTCCCGGAACTGCCCCTCTTTCAACCAGAGCAGGACTTGCAAGGACCAAAGTCCTCTCTTTCCTGAAGAAATCACTGTGCTCTTCCCTGGACACCTAGGACCTTGGGGATGACAGCTGGCCCAGAGCCAGGCTGTCGGCCCCGCCCCCCTGCCTCTATCAGCGGCCTGAGCAGCAGCTTCCAATTAGGGTAGGCACCTCCAGGGCCACAGATTTTATAATCCTCCTTAGATAGTCTCCTTGTATGCGTGTGTTCTTTACTCTTTTTGTCTGCCTTACAAAGAATAATTCAGCAGTGCTCGACTCCATGTATGTATCTCCATTGTGAGCTCACATTGTAGCTGATTTGGTTTCGTGACCCAGTTCGGAGGGCCCCGCACCCTGTCAGACCACACCCCGAGAGGGGGGCCAGGTGGGAGCCAGCCCGTGCTCCTGCACAGTGGCTGCCTGTGGCACGTGCGCGGTGGAGTCCCGCAGTGCTTGTTGGACTAGATGGAAAAGCACCGAGAACCCCCCAAACAGTGCGGCCCCTGGCATGCCCATTCCTGGGGGTTGGAGGAGGGTTAGCGTCCGTGCCCTCGGGTGCCATCAGGTGCAGGAAGCCCAAGCCCCAGGGACCAAAACTCTCGGAGCACTGCTTGCGGCGGGACCTCACCGCTGGGGCTCAGGACAGATGGCCCCTCGTCGTGGGAGCACCAGCCCCTGCATCAGTACATGGAGCGTTCTTGGGGGGGGGGGGGCATGGCTGGGACATCCTGACCTGGGGCAACCTCACAGCCACCCAAGCTCATGGCCTGGTGGAAACTCAGACCAAACACTCAACCTCCCAACGTCTGGTTGGATCGGTGACCAACCGACCGAACCGGCGAAGGGGGACTCACAACTAGTTTTGAGGCCTGATTGTTAAAGCTGGTGGTGGTTCTTAACCTGGGGTCCGGTGGACACATCCTCTGTGAGATGAGGGCACTGAGGGGGGATGCTGTCCCTTCCCACACAGCTTATAGGACACGCAGTAGAGTCCTCAACGCCTTGGGGCATGCCAGAGGATTGGATGCTGGGAGGGGTCCTAGGGGCTGGGGCGGAAGGATGGAAATGAGTGGGGGGCCGAGCAGGGGTGCACGTGCAGGCTGGGCTGTGTCCTCACAGCCCGTGTGTGTGCGTGTGTGTGCACACGTGTCTGTGAGGCCGCAGGAGCTGTTTCCGTGTGACACAGGCATCGGCATCAGCAGGGTGCCCAGGGCCTCAAGGGGAGCAGTCCGTGGGGTCCTCAGCAGGGTTCCCAGCTCTGCCCCCCCCCCCACACCTCCTCTTTGAGGTTCTTGTCTGTCCGCAGGCTGGATCCAGCCCCTCGTCCCGGCAGGTTGTTGGGAGACGGGCGGTCCTCTGTCACAGGGAGGGTCTGGACCCCTGCCCCCCACCCCCCAAGCATCCGCATGTCGGCAGGCCGCCAGGGGCAGAGGCCAGTGAGGGTGGCCTGTCCTCGGAGGCCCTCAGGAGGGACATTGCGGGCAGCTCAAACCCTCACTGCGGCTTGCACCGAAGGCACCAAGCCCCACAGGCCGGACGTGCTGGGGGCGCCCGGAGGAGCCTGCCGGGTCCCAGGTCCCAGGCTCCCTGGATCAGGCTTTCTGGAAGCCAACAGCTGCAGGGCCTGGAGTCACTTCCAGGCACGGCCCGAAGGAGCCAGCAGTGGGTCTTTGGGGGCCGAAGCGCCTTCTTCTGCTGGTCTGGCACACTGGCCGCTTTGTCCAGCACGACGCCTCTCTGGGCGAGGTCAGGGCAGGGAGCCCAGCTCTCCAGGGTGCTCGGCACCCTGGGACCAGGTGGTGGCTACGGCACTTTCTGGAACTCCGGGAGGCCGCCGAGGACAGGCGTGAGAAGAGTGACAGGGCTACAAGTCCCCGCCATGTGCAGGCGGTGGTCATCCTGTCTGGGCCCGCACTGGAGACCGGCCGACCGACGCCGTGGGCGCAGTGCTTGAGCCATCGGCTCCCGCGAGGCCCGGATGAGAAGCGCGCCAGTTCCCAGGAGTGCCTTCCCGCGGCTGCCTTCCTGACAGAGAAGGTTGTAGGTCCAGAGACGCTTTCTAGGCCACGGGGTGCGCTGGGGAACGTGCACCATGAAGGCGCGGGGGCGCCCCGGGCCTGGGGCTGCCTCCCTCTGTGTGGCAGTGGTGGAGATAGACTCCGGGGGCGGTCGGCCCTTGCGCTGATCAGGGCGGAAGGGAGACCATGACTTCCAGGAACTCTCGGCCTGAAGCGTGTGTGTGGCGCGAAAGCCCCGGGGGCCTGGTGGGACAGCCCCGCCGCACGTGGGATTCACGCAAAGTACAAGGGAGGCCGATCGTGCTGTGGACTTGAGCCGGAGCGTCCCCTCCCCGACACCGTGGGGTCTGTTGACACGGGTTCCTGTGTCCCGCGTGCCCTGTTAGGGTTCACTCTGATGCTCCCCCCTGGGCAGACTATCCTGGACATGAGTCCCTTGGTCGGTGGTATATTCTCTGTGGTCCCATCTGGCCTGGGCCTGGGGTGGAGGGGGTTGAGAGGCCACGTGTGGACGCTGTCCTGTGGCTCCCGCGGCTGCGCGGAGGGGGCACAGCTCCACAGGTGTCCTCGGGTGGAGGCAGGGACTCGTCACCACACCTGCTCCCTGGAACCGGCATCCTTGGCCAGTGGGGTCAAAGAGGGAAGGGTGGGGCTAGAGGCTCCTAACAAAGGAGCTAGGGGGTGGCCAGCCTGTCACCACTCTCCTGCCGAGTGACCGTTGTGGAGGCTCGTGTGCCTGGCCCTGCTATGGCTCCAAGCTCGGGAGACCCACCTTCTTAGAAGAACAACCCAGAACCCAGCCCTGCCTGGGGAGGCAGCCTGGAAACAGCCAGGGAGAGGGAGGCAGGAGTGTGGCCCCACACCGACCACCAGCTGCCAGGACACTGGCCAGCAGGTGATATTTGTCGGCTTTCAAAGGCCCGAGTGACGTGGGGGACAGCAGGAGCCCGTGGCACCAATGGTGGCCCTGAGCACCATCTCTGGGTGGACATTTCATGTTTGAAGATTTTATTTTTAAATCATCTCTACACCCAACATGGGGCTCGAACTCACGACCCTGAGATCAAGAGTCATGTGCTCCACCGACCGAGCCAGCCAGGCACCCCTGGTTCACATTTAAATGGCTCCTTCTGCCCTCTAGTCACCGAATGAGGCTCTGGGGCCGAGAGCACCAGGCAGGACCAGGGAAGCCACCGAATGGCAGGAGCCAGTCATGGGGACGGTGGCTGCTGATCAAGGGCCTCCCAGAGACCCCGTGCCGGCCGCTGTGGCCACGTCCGGGCCTCAGAGCTAGCCTCAATGAGACCAGCCTGCCGGCCTCAGGGGACTGCATCTCACAACAAGGAAGGAGGTGAGAGCCACCCGCACCTAGGGTTGCCTACGTTTGTCACAGGGGACCAGACATGGTTCAAGAACGAGCATGTGTCTGGGACAGGCCGAAACAGGCTGGTGAGTGAGCGCCTCGGGGTGAGGGAAGCCTGGGGAGGGGCCTGGAGCAGGTGCCCTGAGCGGAGCTGTGTGGGGACACACACACCCCTGCAGACCTTAAACAAGGGCGCACACCAGCCCCCACCCCACCGTTAATGCTCCCAGATGAACCCACAGATCGAGGTTGCTATAGATGCTTTGAAACGTTTTATTTACGTTTTTTTTTTAAAAGAGCAATAATTTATGCCGTGAACCGAAAAGAGTGAGATGGCGTCTTCCAGCCCCGCCTGTCGTCCCCCGGGGTGGCCTACACGGTCCGTGGTCCGCTTGGGAAGGTGACAGCGGGGCCGAGGCCAGGACCCTGGGAGGAGGAGGCTTGCACTGTGAGCAGCCAGGGGGGCACTGGGGGCTTCTTCCTGGCGACTACGAAAGGGACCCTGGCCACCGCGGTCCTGCACGCACCCCAGCAAAGCCCCGCGGCCGCGCTAGGGCTCCGAGGTCTGCCCGCCTCTTTCCCTCCCCTGCACTGACCCCACCACTGTTTATTTTTGATTGCTTTTTTTTAAAAAATATAATTCTGTAAATGTTCCATAAAAATACTATTGCCCCTGGTCAAACGCGGGATTGTGGTTTGTAGAGTAGCTGTTCTATAAAATGTGAAAAGGTTCTCACACTGGGTGACGTAGAAAAAGGCCAGAATCTCCAGGTATCACAAAAGCCAGTACCGTGCGCGAAGGGAAAGCGCTGCCAGATGCCGGCCAGGGCTCCCCTCCAGCGCTTCCCGTGCAGCGGCCAGGCCTGCGGGACGCAGCGTGGGCAGGACGGGTCTCCGTGCGTACGGGGAGGACATCATGGCTTTGAGACAGACAGACAGACAGTCGACTGCTCCCAGGCCCAACGAGCCGGCCCTACCAGGGCCACCTGCTCAGCTCGAAGCACCGAAGAAACCAGCAATGCCCGGCCAGGCGCACTGGTGGCCGCCCCGTGAGGACGCGGCCCGGTGGGCTCGGGGCCACCCCTCCTGCGACAACGGAGGCCCCGCCTGGTCCCCGAGGCGCACTCCCACTCCCACGCAGGCGCTGGGCCTCAGGGAGCCCGCACGGCCCCGTCCCCCGAGGCGGGAGGGCTCAGGTCCCGGGGCTGGGCTGTGCCTTCAGTTCTCGGAGAGAGACAGGGCCAGGGCCGCCTGGAAGGCCGCTTCCTCATCGATGCTGTAGTCCTGCAAGACAGGAAGTGAAGACGGGGGTGCAGCAGTGGCCTCTCGGGGCCCCAGACGGGACAGCCACATCCAGAGTCGCGGAGTCACTCTACCGACAGCCCCGAGGGATGTCCCAGCATGGGACCCACATCTGGCTTCCCAACGTTCTTTACAGGGACACCTGACTCGGACACCCGGCTGGGACGCTGGGCGCAGGCAGGTCTGTGGGAGGTGTGAGCTCCTCCTCCTCAGACACAGGTACCAGGGCTCTGAACTGAGCAGAGGGGCAGGGCATGTCCGGGACCCCTGGCAATTAGGACGGGGCGACAGGGCTGAGAGCAAGTAGCCCC
>NW_026057589.1:24764120-24764544 GCF_023721935.1 Panthera uncia
GAAATGCCACAGGTGGGAGAGGGCGGGACAAGGCCCCCCGGCAGCTCTTCTCCAGGCACCAGGAGGGAAGCCTGTCCCCTCCCACAGGCACTCTTAGTCCCCAGGCCACCACCATGCAAAGCCCGAGAAGAGGGCTGATGGGCCCAGTGGGGGGCGGGGTGACCAAGCAGAACAAAAGGAGGCCGTGGCGGGACTGCTCAGTGCAGCTCGAGCCCCCAGGCCCTCCAGGGAACACATATGGGTGGCCCCCGCCCCCAGAAGTCGTGCCCAGCTTCCTCCAAGCTGCTGCCTCAGGCAGGGGCACGGCGAGCTGGGTAAGAATGCAGGCAGGGGGCCAGGGGCGGGGCAGGGCAAGAATGGGGCGGGGTTGCGGGCTAGGGGCGGAGATGGGTGAGAATGGGGCGGGGCAGGGGGGAGGGGGCCG
>NW_026057589.1:24764644-24804995 GCF_023721935.1 Panthera uncia
GGGGCCAGGGGCGGGGCTGGGTTGGAATGGGGCGGGGCCGCGGGCAGGGGCCAGGGGCGGGGCTGGGTTGGAATGGGGCGGGGCCGCGGGCAGGGGCCAGGGGCGGGGCTGGGTTGGAATGGGGCGGGGCCGCGGGCAGGGGCCAGGGGCGGGGCTGGGTTGGAATGGGGCGGGGCCGCGGGCAGGGGCCAGGGGCGGGGCTGGGTTGGAATGGGGCGGGGCCGCGGGCAGGGGCCAAGAGCGGGGCTGGGCACCTACCACAAAGGTGTCGTAGGAGAACTTGTGCCGGTGTAGCAGGTGCTGCAGGAAGTTGGCGCTCTTGTAGCTGGGGTCCCCCCAGGGCATGGCCGAGCAGATGGGGCACACCTGGAACAGAGGGCCCTGCTGAGGCAGCGCTCGGGCGGGAGCAGCCCCCTCCCCGGGTCCCGGGGGGGGGCGGGGTTCCACCCACCACGCGGTTGGGGTCGCTGCGATGGTTGTCCACACAGTGCTTCAGCAGCTCCTGCTGGTCCAGGTTTCGGGCGCCACAGTAGGGGCAAGTGAAGGTGGACCTGTTGGGGACGGCGCTGGGGCGGTGCGGGGAGGTGAGTGGGGGCCACTCCCACTGCCCTCCTGGGCCCTGCCCACCCCTGGGCACCTCACCCGGCCCCCCCCCTCCCCAGACTCTGGGTCCCCTCCCTTCGCTCAATGTGGCTATGCCCCTGGGAGGGCATCTGTCCAACCCTGGCCTTTCTGGGGATGGCATTCACCTGCTGGGAGGTGATTTGTGAGCCCGCGTGGCCCCTCCACAGAGGGGACACAACAGCCTCTTCTGCCTCCTCAAGGGACAGCAACACGGGCCGGGAGCTGCCCCCACAAGGGCCAGGGGCTCTGAGCACTTGGGAGCAGGGTGCTGACCTGGGGATGGGCTGGGATGTGGGCACCACGGGGACGAATTTGGGGCAGGTGGCCATTTGCTCCTGGACCTTCATGCAGGAGGAAACGTGCACCCTCATCTTGGCCAGCGTCACCTAGGAAGAGGGAGGCAGAGGAGAGGGTCGGGGTCAGGCTCCAGAGGCTGGGAGGACAGTGAGCAAGCAGGCCAGTCCCTGCCCCCGATGCTCGTGGCCCAGCAGTGCTGCGTAAGCAGCGAGAGGCTTCATTTAGGGGCCTGGTGTCTCTGCTGGAGAAGAGACACAGACTCAGGACACCCCCCCCCAGCAGGCGCTCACGGCTTCAAGCCATCCGGCCACCAGCCACCAGTCAGGAACACACCTCAGCTGGGATCCCTTGGGGGCTGCAGAGGGGCAGGGGCAGTCCTTGAGGAAACCGGAAGAGCATTTATTTGGGGAAAATAGCCCTCATAATGGAAACTGACGAACAGCGTTCTCTTACAGACAAACGTGATAGAACTCCTTACCAGACTGCACCGAACCCAGCCACAGCACAATCTCCTCAGCCAGGCCCGGGTCACACACTCTGGCCAATGGGGGACACCCGGCTCAGGGCAGGGAAAAGGGGCCTCGGCGGGGATCGAGCGAATGACCGCAGAAAAGGAATAAGCACGGCACCGGTAAAAGCCACCAATCGTGACCCCTTGTCAATGCCCAAGGGCCGGGAGGAAAGGTTTCACAAATGGAAAGCTCGCTCACAGGACCGAGGGAGCAGCGAGGAGGGTGTGAGCACCCACCCCTGGGCCAACATCCCACCCAGCTGTCCAGGGTAACAGGAGAAGGGCCTCCAACGGCAGCCTGGCTCCCAGCTCTGCTCGGGCCGCCACCGTGGCCTGCGTGCGTGGACACATTTGAGAACACGGGGGCGAAGGGCAGGGCCGCTGCACACTGGAAACGATGGGAGGGCCCTGCCTGCTCTCTCTCGTAGCGGGGGGGGGGGGGGAAGGCCTACCTGCCAGGGAAGAGGCCAAGGAGCCTCACTGCAGAACCCAGGGTGCCCAGACCCTGACCTTTAGAACAAAGCAACCCGGGGCCGCTTTTTGTTGTGATAAGTTGGTACAACCTGCCGAGCTGAGATTAAAGTCAAAACCCGTTCCTGAGGTTGGGCCGCTGGAAAGGCAGGCCAGGGTGGGTGACAAAGGCCACCGAGTGCCCCCCAGGGCTGGGGCGTTCAGTACTGGAGATGCTCCCTTCCTTTAGGCCTGGGGCCCGCCCCCCCCGGCCTGCACTTCCCCAAATCAGCCACACGACCACAGAAGACCCGGGGCCAGGCAGCAGGGGGTGGGGAGAGAGGTGTGGGGATGTGGCCAGCCGGCCGGGAGTGGTGCTGTGGGGGAGGGGCGGAGCAGTCCAGCCCGGTTCCTCTCTGTGGGAGAGTGGAACCCGAGCCCGCAACCGCCACCGCCCCGCCCCGGGAAGGCCCTGGGGGGTCGGGAGGGGGGTACCTTCTTGTTGCAGCCCCTGCAGGGCGCCTTGTAGGATGAGAGCTGCTTCTCCACGTGGGCAGCCTTGTCCACCTTCTTGGGGTCGAACGGCAGGCGGCACAGCGGGCACAGTGGGGACGGGACCTGCAGGCACGGCTGGAGGCACTCCCCGCAGAACCTGCAGCGGCAGGGGACACCGGCCTCAGCGCGCAGGGCAGCTCCCCTCTGCCATCAGCGGCGCGTTTCTGGCGACGGTCACTTCTGTTCCTAAATCCTACTGACCCGACGGCTGCCCTCTGGCTAAAAAATGAGCCCAGGTCCCCTCCCAGCTGTGGGCTTCTGGGGCCCGCCGCCATACCCAGGATGCCGGTGCAGCAGTGGCCGTGGCTCCCCAGGACCCGTGCTGGCCCCGCGGCACCGGGCCCAGCAAAAGCCCCAGCCGCGGTGGGAGAGCTCAGCCTGCCCATCTCACGGCCATGTGGTGACAGCGCCTCGGCTGCTCTGGGGACGCGGGGGCAGCGCAGAGGGCCCTGGAGACACTCCACCCACAGAATTCTCAAGAGTGAGATCATGAAAAGTTCTGGGAGAGGAAACCGCAGGGCTCCAAGGGCCAAGACTCATTGGACGAGGCAGGGCCAAAGCTGTCCAGGTTGAGTGTCACCAGCCGTGGGACGGTGCCTGAGCGTGGCGACAGAGGGGCCTTGCTTAGGCTCTTGACTGCTGAGCAGGGATCCTCACGGCCCTGGGCACGCACTCAGGCACCCGAGGCTCTTTGCAGCCCTCAGCTCCTGGCACTGTCCTGGAGATGCCACATCACGAGGACAGCCAGGGGACACAAACGTGCTTGAGTCACGGCAGCAAGCCCTGTCCCCCCACCCCCTCAGTGCCGCCTGTCACTCAGGCGGGAGGAAAGCCAGGCAGTGGGAACGCCGGGCTGGAAGACAGCCAGGGGGGCAGCAAGAAGGAACTCGATCGCAGGACCACATCGGTCCAGCTTCTTAGGAAGCGCCGTGGGGACGGCTTAGCCGTGATGCCGAACCAGAATGTGCAGATGCTGACACAGAGCCGCCACAGCCCCAGGGGAGTGAGCGCTCAGCCCCGAGAAGGGGCCAGGCCCACACCCACGAGAAACTCTGCAGGGCATCAGGGTGAGGCCAGCTGTCCTCTCACCTGTGTGCACCCTGCAGGTGGGGTGGGAGGGACACGGGATGAGAGGGCTCCCCTGGGTACAGATCACTCCGCCGAGCTAAGCGGTCGGCATTCTCCCACCTCCTTCCCAGGAAAAGGCAGCTGAGGACTCCTGCTGCCCAGGGCTGGGCCGTCCTCCCACACGCTGGCATCTGGGGCGCCCCCCACCTCCCACCCCAGCTCATCAGCATCTGCACTCACACTGTACGTGAGAAGGCCCGGCCCGGCCTGAGGCCAAGAAAATTCCCAGCAGCCTTTTCCCCACAGCACCCGCCCGTCCCTTACCTCAACCGGTGCGCGCTCCCCAGGCACCCCTGGCAGGCGTGTAACGAGGCGCCCACCCGCCCAGAGCTGGCGCTCTCGCCGCCTCAAGGGTCTGCTCAGCCTAATGGCCGAGGGAGGACGCCCTCTTCACCCAGTCACTGGAGGAGAGCCCAGCTCCCATCCCAGTGGGGGCCACGGCAGCATCGCCACGAGAGCCACGAGGTGGAAACAAGCCATGTTGTCCGTGGGTGACGGACACACAGACGTGTGAAGGTGAAGGAACCCAGGACGAGCGAAGGACTGGAGGACGCCGCCCCGGGGTGAGCCTCGGAATCACCACGCTCGGGACGTGTGGTGTATGATTCCGTTTGCGTGAAAAGTCCAGAACAGACCCACCCGTCACCCGTAGGCAGAATGTAGACTGGTGGTTTCTGGGGCGGGGGCGCCAGGGTCTGGTTGCTAACAGGGGTGAGGCTTCTTCCTGGGGAGACAGCAGGGGTCGAGGGCTGACGGGGGAGGACTGCTCGACACCGCACACTCCAGGCAGCCCTGAACTGTGCACATGAGACCGAATGTCAACACAGCTGTGAAACACGCACAGAAGGCAAGGCCAGGGGGGCACTCGGGACGAGCCATGACCACGTCGTCAGTGGAAGGCGGGGTCCAGGGCAGGCCTGAGGGCCACGACTCTGACGAGAGATGCACAGGCTGCGTGAAGGGCACCTCTGTGCCAGCGGGAGGAGGCGGGGAAGCTCGGGTGTCTTGAGAAGGCACGTGGACCCCGCCTGAACCCGGCCGCTCTCTGTGATCGGCCCGCGGCCAGGTGTCCACACTGACTGTGGTGTGCTGAGCGGCGACAGGCAGTGCCCGCCTCTTCCAAGGAGGTTCTGCCCGCACGTGCCCAAGGGGCCGGTGCCAAGGGGCTTGTCCGCAGACAGAGCCAGCCGAGGGGTCTGCTCTCCCACGCCAGACCCGCGGGCCCAACTGGAGAAGCCACACGGCCGGCACATGGGCTCCAGCGGCACCTGCGATGTGTCACTCCCGCCCCAGCCTCCCGCACGCGCTGGTGTGCCAGGATAGGCCAGTGTCTCAGGGGCCCAAGAAGGCAAGCAGGCCGGGCCCTCAGGCACCCGGAGCTGTCCTGAGCGGCAGAGCCCAGCTTCCACAGCCTTTTCGGATGGTGTCGATGGCTCACGTCGTGGTCCCCACGTGCAGACCCAGGTAAGCACAGGCTCGCTGACAGCCAGGCAGGGACTCTGGGACTCTGCCCAGAGAAGCCTGCTCGCTGGTCTGGGTGCCGATGGGCAGGGGGCTGTAAGGCCCAGCGGTCCCCAGGGTCTCTAAGGTCACTGCTGTAAGAGCACTGGTTGGGGGAGGGGGCGTGGCTAAGAGGCCAGCCCGGGCCTGACCGCCTGGGCACAAACTCTGGCTTTGCCGTGACACTTGGGAACGCGGTCTCTTGTACCAAAGAAAGAATGACAGCACCTACCCCAAGAGGCCATGGCACACAGAGTACTCAACTCTATCATTCCCTGTGTCCACCCTGTCCATTCCCTGTGTCCACCCCGTGTCCAGTGTTTTGCTTTTTCTAAGACCTGTGCGCATGGGCTGCTGGTGAGGACACTGAGGTGGAAGGACCGACGGACAGCGCTGGTAAGAGAATGAAAGGCGGCCAGAGGGAGCCCGGGGCTGAGCTACCCAAACAGATACAGGCTGTCAGGGGACGGCACCAGAGGGTAATAAACAGCCATGTGGCTTCTGGTTCCAGATGTGACTTACTGCCCAGGATGTCCCCGGGGCAAGAGAAATAACCAGCTCCCTCTGGGGCTCCTGGGGACTTCTTGGGAGCTCTGCCACAGGCCTCACTGAGGGCCTCATGACCGAGAGCCCCCCACCGTGCCCTCTCCTCTTCTGTCTAGTGCTGCCCACACACGGCCACTCTCACCATCAGAACCTGTTTTGCGGAGGCAAACTGTTTACAGTTAGGTAGCTGTGCGGAAGAGATAACCAGACCAGCAGATCTTTTTTAAGGTGAAGCGTGAGCCTTTGAACCTGGGCTTATTTGCACACGTGCCTCTACGACACCAGAGAAGCAGCTGAAGAAAAGTCAGAGACAGAACAGCCAAGAAAACAAGCCAGCAGGGAGAGCTAGGGAGGAAGTCTTTTACAAAGAAACTGTAGCAGGGGCTCTGGCGGGACCACCTTAGACATAGGAGAGAGAGCTCAGATTCTGCCAAGAAGAACATGGGTCGGGGAGGGGGTTATAGGAGATGATGCTTCCGCAGCAATCCTGTATAGGGCTGAATTCTAAAGACCACATTTTAAGAAAAGACTTACTTAGACAAAAAGAGAGAGAACACAGATTTGTGCCCACCAGGAGACTGGAATGCTGTGGCTCAGGGCTGGGTAAGTGCTGGTGCCAGGGGGATGAAACCCAAAGAACAGGAGAGGCTTTCTAAAGCTGGTCCTAGGAGAAGCCTTACCGTTCTCTCAATCATGGACTAAAAAAATGCAGAACACATCTTAAAACACCCACCAGTGCTTACAAGAAAGGAGTCCTGTCCAGAGGCTGCCTCCGACAAAATGTCACAAGTGGCATGAGAAAGTAAGGCCCGGTGCCCTTCTCCGCAAGTTGGCCGTGCTGTCCTGGTGTGGGCAGGTGCCCATGCTGCCTGAGGAGGGGGTGGATTGTGAAGGCTTTCTGGATCCTGACGCTGTCCCCGGGTGATGAGCAGGCACACACGTGCCCCACAGTTCCAGCTCCGTCTTCGTGTCAGCAGCCTCCCAAGTTGGCTACCATTGGTTACAAAGTGCTCCAGGGGAACCTACGAGGCGGGTGCACGTCCGCCCAGCCCCCCCGCCCCCCGGGGTGAAAGCCCCAACTCCTCCATAGCCCCGCGTGCTGCCAACCAAGCCATCCGGACCCGCTCCCCGCCCTGCTAATTTCACTCAAGAGCTGTTCTATTCAGCCAGGAGAGAGTCGCAGAGTAGACCCTGATCTCGGCTCCCTTCCAACAAGGCTGGCAGCTCCGAGAAGACTTGAGCGCAGCTCTCAGCTGGGAGGAGAGCCACATCCTCAGGTTTCTGTTGCTGAAACACCCTGCAGGAGCCCACTGTAGGCCCTGGTGCAATCGGAAACCCTGGTCGCCCAGGACGGCCTGGCTGCTCAATGACGGTTAAGACTCAAGTTCTCCATCAAAACAAAAGAAAACATCACAGGAGTCCAAACAAGCCCCTCTCCTAACTTTAGGGGAGTCCTGTCCTCTGCAGTCAAGACAAGCAGACAGCGGGTCCGAAAAGGAGTTGGTAACAGAAACCACAAGACATTTATTTACAAATGCCCACCCCGGTCTCCGGTGGACCGGATCGAAGGCGACTGGCGCAGAGGTCGCCCGCCGTCCTCCGAGGACCCAGATAGGTCCGCGCAAGCCGTCAGCAGACCCCAGGGGCCCCGGGACCGGGCAGGGCTGCAGGTCGCCCAGTGCGCCGACTGGGTGGTCGGGTCGCCCGGGACTGGAGAGCAGGAGGCTGGGCCGGGGCGAACCCGGACGGCGCTGCGCAGGGAGCCCCGCGCCCCCGCCCGAGCCCTCCGCGCGCCTGGCTCCCGGGCTGCGCCCGGCGGCCGCGGGCCTCGGGCCCCTTCCGGGGAGGGCGCGGATCCCCTCCCCGCAGCGGCGTCCCGGCCCCGCGTCCTCCCGGAGGCCGGCGCACTCACGTGTGGCCGCAGCTGCCGATGGCCACAGGCCGGTGGTACACCTCCAGGCAGATCGGGCAGCTGTACTGCGCCTCCAGGCCGCTGTCACCGCCGGCCGGCCCGCCCGGCGGCTGCCGCTGCTGAGCCGAAGCCACCAGGCTGCGGAACATCGCCATCCCGGGGCCAGGCCCGCCGCCGCCGCCGCTGCCCCTGTTCCGGCCCGGCCCGGCCAGCTCGGAGCGTCACTGCCGCGACGGCGCCGCGCTGACGTCATCAGGGCAGCGCCCCGCCCCAGGCCCGCTCGTCTCGACCGCGGCGCCGCGGTGCTGGCGCCGTCAGCGCGCGCACCGCCCCCAGCCGGCCGAGCGCAGTCCGGACGGCGTCCTGGTGACGTCATCAGGACGCGTCTCCTCGTCGCCGCCGCTTACTACGGTGGGACCCAGCGCCGCCATGTGCCAGGTTGGCGAGGACTACGGGGACCCGGCGCCCGAGGGACCGCCGCCGCCGCGGCCTGGGTGAGAGCCGGGCGTCCGCACCGGCCCCTCTCTTTTCCCGGCGCCGTCTGCCCGGGGAGCTGCGCTCCGGGAAGCCAGGAGACGGCCGGGGGCCCGGAAGCCCTGGCGTCCCAAGCGGGGGCTGCACCTCGTTCGGCGGCACCCGGGGAGTGCCCGTGTAGACGGCGGTGAACACCCCAGGAGGGGGCTCCCTCTGCCACTGGCACTTGTAATTCTGGCCGCCAGTGCGGACGGCTCCAGCGCTGACCGAACTTTCCGTAGTCGAAGAGGAAGTCGGCCTCCCTGTCGCTTCCACGCACTGGTTCCACTTCTCCCCTCCAGATCCACACGGGGCAAGTGGTGGTGTGTCATGCCTGCCTTGGCGAGATTGACAGGGGGCCTTTATGTGCTTTCCTGAGCTGGCTTTGGCGACTAAGATACCCCCCACGGCCGTCGTCTTTTTTCATACTGGTAGTTAGGGTAAGGCACAAGCCTTGGCAGGTGTGTGTACAGCTGGCCCCAAGAACTCCAAATACGCCAGGTTGGGGTGAGAAACGGGCCGCCGCCTCCTCAGAGTCTGCCCGGAGGGAGGTCTGCAACCTGTGTTCTTGCCTCCTTCTTCCCCCAAGCCTCCCAAGCCGTGAGCTGAAGTGTGTGAAGTGCAAGGAAGGGGTACCCGTTGTGGTGATCCGAGCCGGAGACGCCTTCTGCAGGTGAGGCGTGGAGGTGGGTGGGAGGCAGACACGGGGTGACTCGGCAGCCAGGCTTGCCCCCATCTCTGTGTCTTGATCTCTTTGCTTTAAAGAGCATGTAATCACTTGTATTTCTAACGTCGCTCCCGGTGACTCTGGTGAGTGGGGGTGGGGGTATTGGTTTTCTGCATGGGCACCCCATAATTCTCCCATTATCCAGCTCTGGATTCAGTGGCAGGAAGGTATCTGATGGCTCTTAAGGGGGCCGTTGGCAGTGAAGATGAGGTGAGTTATAGGCAGGATGAGCATCTCGGGGCAGATTAGAGCATCCTGGGATCTTGGCCAGCTGCTCTGAGGGACACTTACTTTACTTGTGTGGGATGGAGGGAGGTTTGCAGCTTTCTTCAAGCTCTGAGGTGGGGGGGGGGGGGACGGGACTTTGGAGTGGAGCAGAGGAGGCTGATTCCCAGAGGACCTTGTTATGAACATGCTCTGTTTTCTCTGAAGCCGTCTTGTGGCCCCTGACTTGTCAGCAGTGAATCAGAGCTCCTCCAACACCTGTTCGCTTCCCCTGGGTTCACAGCTCCATGAGGGCAGGACCAGGCTCCTGGTTTATCTGCGTTAATTGCTGCGGACGTTTCGTGCTTTGGGTGGGAGATGAGCCTTTGTTGAATGAGTGACCAGCTCATGTTTTTAAAATTAGTCTCCAAGAGTCTTAGACTCTACTTTCCAGAATGTTCCAAAAGGGAAACTGAAGGGACTGAGCTTTTTGTTTCTTTTTTTCCCTAAAACTTTCTCATCCCCAGCCATCTTTTGGGAACCCAGTGGACTTGGTGTGTGCCACTAGAATATACATTTTAAGCAAAGACGGCAAGCTTTAATCACTTAGAACGTCAAAAAGTGACGATTGTTCCAGGGCACCTGGGTGGCTGTCGGTTAAGCATTCAACTTCAGCTCAGGTCATGATCTCACGGTTTGTGAGTTTGAGCCTCACATCGGGCTCTGTGCTGTCAGCACAGAGCCTGCTTTAGACCCTCCGTCCCCCTCTCTCTCTGCCCCTCCCCTGCTTGTTCTGTCCCTCTCTCTCAAATAAATTCTTAAAAGAAAAAATATTAAGAAGTGATGATTGTTCTAAACAGAGAAGAGGTCACAGCAGCTCCTTCTGGGCTGAGAGCGCCCCCTGCCTGTGGGCAGCGACAGGGTTCTCTTTGTGCCCGGTGAAGTGGGGAGTGAGTCAAGCGTCTGTTGGTTTCAGGAGTCTGCCACACCTGACTTTCTTGGGAGTCACTGCCCGTGGCTGGTCACCTAGGGTCCCGACATTTTATTAAACACTGAGTTGAGTTACAAAGGACCCGGGGTCAACCCCTCCTTGTGGTGTCTGTTCAGCGGTGGGGGTGGGGATTGCTGTAGACACTGATGTGTCTTAATGGGAAAAAGAAAGTAGATTTAGGGGTGCAGCCCCAGGTGTGGGAGCCACCTTGCTCCCTCTTTTCAGGGTGCTGTCTTTGACCCTGACTCCCTGCTGGGCTTGCCAGGGAGCTTTCAAATGCAGGTGCCTGGGCCTCACTCTGGCACATTCTGCTGTATTTGGCCTGAGTGATTCTAACCTGTGGCCAAGGCTGAGCACTTCTGACCTAGTGAACATGAGAACCAGCTGGAAGGTTTATCATGAACACACATTCCCAAGGCCTGTGGTTCTGAATGCTTTGATTCTGTAGGTTTGAAGAAGACGCCAGGACTGTGCGTTCGGCACGAGCTTCCCAGGCATTTCTGGTCCAGATGGGATCAGCTCATTGGGCCAGTGTGGAGCTTTGGGACGCCCCCACCCCACAGCCTGTTCAGGGCTCCCCCTTCACCCAGAGGGATAGTACTTCTCCCCGTGGGGGTCCCGGAAGGGACCTTCAACTCTGCTTAGGGGAGGGTCGGGCTGGCCTTGCCCTGCACTTTCCTGTGTCCATCTGTTCTGCCAGCCGGGCCCTCCTGAGCGTTTGGGGGTGCGGGTGGCACCGGGGCTGCGAGCCCCTCAGGCATCAGTTCACACGAGTAAGGGTTGCTGGGGACCAAGGGAGGCCTCCCTTGCAGTGTGGGGCTGATCGCGGGGCAGACCCAGCTGGCGAGAACCCCGTAAGCTTGGCTTCCCGTGGCAGTTTCTGGGCAGAGCCTTGGTCACGATGCTTCCGGTCAAAGCCGGGGAACGCCAGGCAGAGTCTCGGGCCGCCTCCCCGTCGGGCGAGGAGGTGGGCCGCGCGGGCAGCGCCACCACAGCTGCTGCTTGTTTGTGTTGCAGGGACTGCTTCAGGGCGTTTTACGTCCACAAGTTCAGAGCCGTGCTGGGGAAGAATCGGCTCATCTTTCCAGGAGAGAAGGTAGCGTGTGGGGTGACTCCTCTGTGGGGTCCCCAGTTGGAAAGCCCAGCCCCCCTGGGCCCTGGCTGTCAATCCCCGTGTCCCTTCCCACCGTCGAGCACGGGTGTTGGGGGGGACGGTGGACACGCTCCTGTTGGAGATCCGGTGCCCTCCAGCGACGTTCCTTCTCCCTTAGGTGCTCCTGGCTTGGTCTGGGGGGCCTTCATCCAGCTCCATGGTCTGGCAGGTCCTTGAGGTACATCCCTCCAGCATCTTCCAGGGGCCTTGCTGCTACCCAGCTAAGCTCCAGGGTCGGGGGCCCTGCCCCGAGGGGCTCTTGCCTGGAGCTTGTGGGAGCAGCCCGCCAGCAGCCGGGACAACCGGAGGGTTCCTCGATGTGTGTACAAGAGGTGCACGTGCTGGGGCTGCGTCTGGAGTGATCCAGCTCTGCCTCAGTTTAGTACTTTGCTGACCGTGTAGAGTCATTATCACCAGAACGGTGTCGCGGCACGGTGGAGCATCGCTCGGGGTGTTCTCAGGTCATGGGCTTCCCCCCGGTCCTGGGTGGAGGATGAGACTGTGACATAGGAGCAGGTGCCTTGGGGAACCCAAAAGGGGTCCGGCCTGGCGGGGGATGGGCAGCCTCCTTGAGAAGTTTAAGGAGAGACCCGAGTGAGCAGCGGGGTCCCCAGGTGGCTAAGTCAGGTGGGGAGCCAGAGTGAGGAAGGTGCTCTGGGTGCAGAGCTGGGCTCCAGGCAGTCGGCGGCCTGCGCAGAATGCTGGCCGCCTCGGGGGTCTTGACCCGGGCCTGGGACACACAGACCCTGTGTGTTCCCCTTGAGAGGTGCAGATTAGAGGGGCTGAGGCCATGGGGGCGGTCTGTCCTGGGGCCCCCGGCGTGGTGCGTCTGGTCGGTGCTCCGCTCTCGCGTCACGGCCCACTGAACCTGGCCTTTTGTCTGGCACCTGGTGGCCCCCTTCCCTCTGACTGGTAGTGCCTGGATTTTCTGCTGTTCCGTCGCACTCTTGGTGGCCAGAGGTGCTTGGGTAGGCCACTTCTCGGGACGTAGCCAGGAGGGAGGGACTGACTCATGAGGAGCAGGTCGTGCAGGGGCAGTGAGATACGCAGGCAGGCCACCTTGACCCACGTGGCCTCCCTGTGGAGCCTGACAGCACCTCCTCTGAATGGCCTGTCCACCCCAGGTGGGGGTCAGCACCGCTTCCCAGGGGCCCTCAGTCGAGGTAGAGAATGGTCTGTGCCGGGAAACTGTCCTGTGTTTTCTGGCTGGGGGGCTGAGCTCCTGTTCCTTTTCTCTCCAGGGCCTGAGTCGAGATTCTGCCAAAAGACTGCGTTTCGTGCCGGGGGTCATCTACGTGGATGGTGCGTGTGGCCACCCTCACCCCTACCCCGCTGCTCAGGATGAGCCCCACTCAGACAGCGGGTGCTTTGACCTTAGCAAGGCCCTGCTGGGGGCAGTTTTTGGAGACAGCACGCGTGTCCGGCAAGAAAGGCACGGTTGTTGTCTTACCACATCAGCTTTATCAGAGTCAGGCCAGAAGGGCCCCAAGTGAGACGGAGGGGCCCCGAGAGGGATGGGCGAGTTCGCTTCCCCAGGGCCCAGTAGCTAACCTGCCCCCCGCCTTGTTCCCTTGAGATAGGCTCCCAGGTGGATCTCTGGCACTGTGGTCAGTCATGCCTCCCCTCCCCACACCTCCCTGTGCCATGACCGTGAACCCACTGCCCGCTCTGAAAATGCTCCCCCAGGAGAACAGGTTAGCTGTTGTTCCTGCAGAAAAGCCGTGTAGGATGTCTCACACGGCATTGGCCCTGTCCCGTCTCCGGCTCTCCTGTAGCCGTGGCTCCTTCCCGCCTGCCGTTTTTCAGAGGGAGCGGCTTGTGGGCAGAGCCCGGAGGACAGAGCAAAAACTGTGGCTGAAGTGAAGCTGATCCTGCAGACCCTCGGCTTCCCGTGGCACATTGTCGCCTTGGAGGAGGTGGGCGGGCCTGTGTCTGATAAACGCCCCTGGAGGGTGGGCTCCTGGGGTGTACGCGAGGGGCCTGTTGAGTCGCGGCACGCAGAGGTGGGCTGGGCCTTACGCTGTCCCCCTGCCCCGGAAGGTGTTTGGTCTGTCGCCGTCGGTGCTGCGCTGCTCTGCCCAGGAGCCTGTGGGGGCCGTGGGGACCTACAAGGTGGCTGTGGATAGTTTCCTCCAGCAGCAGCACACGCTAGGGACCGAGAGGTCAGGGGGCAGCCCCAGCCCCGCCCAGGGAGAGGAGCGGCTGAGCCCGCCTGGCACCCAGGAGTCCCAGGACCCGGCGGGGCCACCGCCAGCCGCCCAGACCGAGGCTCTGTCCCGACTGTTCGACTCCGTGAAGACGCTGACGGCCAAAGAAGAGTTTCTGCACACCCTGCGGTAAGCCCCCCCGCCCTCCCGGGGTCTTGGCCTGGCTTCACCTGGACCCTGAGACCCTGTGCTCTCCAGGACGCACCTGATCCTGCATGTGGCCCGGACCCATGGCTACTCCAAGGTGATGACAGGAGACAGCTGTACCCGCTTGGCCATCAAGCTCATGACCAGCCTGGCGCTGGGCAGAGGGGCCTTTCTCGCCTGGGACACGGTACGCGGGTGCAGGCCTTTCAGGGACCCTGTTGGCCCCTGTCACTTGGAAGTAGTATCGAGAGCCAGCACCGGGGTCTCCCTCGCGGAGCAGGGAGGGAGGGACCGCGAGCCCGTCTGGTGGGGCTGGTGAGGGACGTGCTCCCGCCCCCCGCAGGGCTTCTCAGATGAGCGTCACGGTGACGTGGTGGTGGTGCGGCCCATGCGCGACCACACGCTGAAGGAGGTCGCTTTCTACAACCGCCTGTTTGCTGTGCCCTCCGTCTTCACCCCCGCCATCGATACCAAGGTGAGCTGCAGGACCTGGGCTGGCCCCCGCCCTTCGGCATGGGGTCAGAGGTCGCCGGCACCCCTGGGTGACCTGAGCCGCGTCCACACCGGCTCTCAGACCTCACTGTTAACAGCGGCGTGCCCGGCATTCTGGGAGCAGACGCAGGGCACTCCCCCGCAGTGCAGAGGCGGGCTGCTGTCCTCCAGGAAGAGGGGGTGTGCCGGGGGGCGGTGGGTGGCTGGCCCCCAGGTGCCTGCGTCTCTGGGAAGGGCTCGCCAGGTATAGGACGGGCAGGACGGATCTTGGAGAAATCTGACGGCACGATCTGTGAGAGCCACTGTTCAGCAACCGGGACGCTTCAGAAGCGGGTGCTCCGGCCGACTCCAGCCCTGACGTGGTGCTCGTGGGGGCCGCCAGCGTGAAGCTGTGGCCCCTCGGCCCGGCCTGGGGCGCCACTCCTGCGGCCCTCATCTGATTCCCCTTAGGCCCCCGAAAAGGCCAGCGTCCACCGCCTGATGGAGGGCTTCCTGCTCCGGCTGCAAGCCCAGTTCCCGTCTACCGTCAGCACCGTGTACAGGTGTGTGCGCGCGCGTGTGCACGAACACCCGTGCCGGGGTCGGGTTGTGGGAGCGGAGCCCCAGCCTGACCGTGCCTTGCGCCCTGTCTGCCACACCCTCAGGACGAGTGAGAAGCTGGTCAAGGCCCCCCGCGACGGCTGTGCCGCCGGCCCCCGCTGCCTGCTCTGTATGTGCACGCTGGACGTCGACGCTGCTGGTCTGTGTGGAGGGGGAGGGGCCCCGGCAAGTGGGAGGAGGGGTCGGGTCCCCAGAGGATCCTCAGCTTTTCTCCGCCTGCAGATAGCGCCACGGCTTTCGGGGCCCAGACCTCCGGTTTCTCCCAGACGCAGCCCCCCACCCCATGGGCTGGAGCACCCACAGAGGTGGGCGGCACCCAGGACCGCTGCCAGGGGGCTGGGCCCTGCGGGAGGTAAGGCCCGCCCCGTCCTGCCCCCACGGCCGGCCCCACGCAGCTGTCCGGGGCGGGGGGGTGACACTTCCAGGGCCCAACCTAGGTGGTCATGTCCAGCTCTGCTCCCGCAGGGAGGACTCCCGAGCCCGCGTCATCGAGCGGCTGTGCTATGGCTGCCGTGCGAACATGAAGGATGTGGTGAGTGGTTCCCGCCCACGGGTGGTGACAGGAGAGGTCCACCCCCGGGGCTCTGTGCCTCACGGCCCCTCACCCACGATGGTGCTCTCTGTCGCAGCCCTCCATGGACCTCCTGCCACCCTACATCTTGGCTGAGGCCCAGCTCCGCAGCCAAAGGTACCGGCTAGCCACACAGCTGGGGGAGCCCCCTTTGGGTGTGTGTGTGTGTGTGTGTGTGTGTGTTGGGGGGGGGGGGGGGGGGGGGTCCTTCTGGGCCTCTGCACCTGGCGGCAGGTTCCCAGCATGTGGCTTCCCCCAGGGCCTCGCAGGAGATCCAGGAGTATCTGGTGGAGAACGGCGCTGAGGAGACGCACACCGGCGAGAGCTGAGCCTGGGGCCACCAAGAGCCGGGGGCGCGGATCGCATAAATAAAAATACTTTTAATTAGAAAACCCTACAGTACTCGTGGGGAGGGGAAGGCTGGACGCCCCAGCCCAGCGTGCCGGCCGCGTGGGGCCCTCGGGGACCAGGAGGTGCCCTGAGCCGGGCGGGGGAGGGGCCACAGCTTCCTTCCTTCCTTCGTTCCGGCAGCAGCATCGGGGCCCGGCGGTGTGCCGGGCGGCTCCTTCCTGCCTGGGTGCGGGGCCCCGGCTCCTACTCCTTCTCGCGGGTCCACTTGATCATGGTCTCGGGCGAGCGGTACAGGAAGATGAGCTTGGCGTAGAGCTCCTCCTCCAGCTCCAGCTCGCGCGTCTCCCGCACCAGGAAGATGTCCTGGCAGAGCTTGAGGATGCGGTCCACGCAGGGCAGCTCCTCAAACATGATGGAGTGGGAGATCTCGCTGAAGAAGCCACGCACGAACTTGCCGATGACCAGCACGATGGACACGTAGAGCCCCATGATCCTGCCGGGCGGGGGCGGGCGGGGTGAGTCCCGGGCCGCGGAGGCTGCAGCCGCGGCCCGCCCGCCTTCGCGCGCAGCACACTCACCCGTAGCCGGCCAGGAAGCCGAGGCTGGGCGGGCTGACCTTGTCGCTGAAGATGACCATGGGGAGCAGGTTGCACTCGGCCTGGCAGTCCTGCAGCTCGATGACCCACCACTCCAGGAAGCCGGCGGCGCCCGAGCCCACGCGCTCCCTCCGCAGCTGGATGCGCACTCCGAGGTAGTCGGCCTCCTCGTCTGGGGCAGAGCCAGGGTCCGTCAGGGCCCCCACCCTTGCCCGGGGTGGCGCCAACCCCCCACTCGCATGCACTCGCTGTCACACACTCACTGGGCTGCAGCTGCTTCACGGGGTTGGCCTCGGGCCCGTTGGGAGCACGGATGTACTTGGGGAAGAGATTGGGGATGACCCTGCGGGGAGAAGGCGGGGGGGAGTCAGGCCCAGCCCCCCCCCCCCGTGCCCCCTCCCCCACTCACACCCACTGGTCCCAGCTGCCCTCCGGCAGGCCCCGCCCCCCCAGCGCTCTCCCCCACTCACACCGACTGGTCCGAGGTGCCCTCCAGCAGGCTGGCCAGCTGCCTCCGCTCGCTGCTATTGGCAGCCAGGTCCAGGGTGTGCTTCTCGTTGGTGTACTCCACGGTGCCGCCCTTGGCCAGGTCCCTACGGGCCAGGACACAGCGTGACCCACCGCGGGCCACACCCCACCCGGGTCCTGCCCCAGCCTGGGCCGCACCTCTGGAAGTTCCAGGTGAAGCGCAGGGTGATGTCGGCGGTGCCGTTGTACAGCTCCCGCTTCATCTGGGCCCGGCTGGGCGGGCTGATGCGCCACAGCGCCCCGGAGCTGCCCTCGATCTGCGCCGTGACGATGTCCTCGGGGCTGTACTGGCTGATGAACTGCATGGCCAGCTGGGCCCGGGGCGGCACTTGAGCGAGCGGCGGCCCCCTCCACCCCGCGCCCCGCCCCCGCAGGTGCAGCCCGGGGCCCACTCACCGGGTTCGGGTCGAAGTGTCTGGACAGCTCCTCGTAGGCCTGTTGCGTGAAGGGCACGATGGACGGCTGTTGCGCGCTCATGGTGAACAAGGGCTGCGGTGGGGGGACGGCGTGACGCTGCAGGGAGCCCCTCGGCCCCTGGCTGCCAGCGCCGCGTGGAACTCTAAAGACGAGTGACGTGGGGCTGGCCCACCGTCCTGCTCCCCGGCTGGGACAGACCGGTGGCTCACCTCGTAGCCACCCAGCTTGAGGGTGACAGTGACGTCGATAGGCTGGTTGACGACACCGACCACGGAGCGCACCAGGGACATAAAGAGCAGAGGGAACCAGATGATGGCCACGAGGAACAGGATGATGAGCCCGCCCATGCCGTACTTGACCACCTTCTTCTTCTTCTGCCCCTTGGGCTGCGGGTATTTCTGGGGGGCGGGGTGTGGGTCAGGGCCTCAGCTCTGCCCGCCCACCGCCCCGTCCCGGACCCCCGCCCCCTGCTGCTCCGGGGGCCGTCCTCACGCGGCCACAGCCTGGAACGGCAGTTAGTGTGGCCTCTGCGTGCACAGACACAGGCCAAGCACAGCCAAGAACCCAGAAACAGACCCTCGCGCCGAGCGAGGAAAGGATAGGCTCGTCAACGGTTGTGCTGGGACAAACGGACACCGACACGCCAGAGAGATGGGATGGTCAGTAAAACTCCCAGGGGCAAAGTTTCATTCCTCAGGATCTGGTGAGAGATTCTCGGACGTCGCACGAGCACCAGCAGAAAACTGGACGTCAGAGAAAGACTTCTGTGTTTCAGGGGAGGGAGAGAGACCGTGGAGGGAGAGCCCGCAGAACGGGAGGCTTCGGGGCAAATCCTGCCTGAGAGGGGCTATAGTGTCCAGAACAGAAGTTCTTGTAAGTCAACGATAAGACGACAGGCAACCCAGGGACGCAAGGGGCAAAGCAGACGACCGACAGGCACGGGAGAAGAGTGTCACCGTCACGAGCCATCGGGGCCACCAGAACCAAGACTGCACTGAGGCGGTCACCTCTCAGTCACAAGTGCTGGCGAGGACGTGGGGAGACCGGCAGCCCCCACGCCGCAGGGGGTGGGAGCGGGGCGGCCGAGGGGCTGAGGCATCCACAGCAACACTCGCTGCGATCAACAGAACAGAAGCCCAGCCTCCTTCACAGTTTGGAACCGTGGCGTAAGAAAGGTGGCTCAGTCACGTGATGAGAAGCTGCTCGGCCATGAAAACCCCAAGTCCTGACCCAGGCCACGCGGACGGCGCTTTGAACCCCCTAGAACGAAAGAAGCCGGACCCGGGCTACGGGGCACGTGACCGCATGTGCACGAACCTTCTGGAACGGGCAAATCCCTGCAGCGAGGGGTTCTTGCTGGAGCGCTAAGCCGGGTTTAGACCCGAAGGGACAGTGGCACAGCTCTGTGACCGTGCTATGCGTCGCTGAGTTGTACAGGTGGATGGGGCAGGTTCTGCGCCCACCGTCCCCCAGTAAAGCTGCTAACGGGACCTCGGCTGATGCTTGGTGCCCACCCCATCTCCCAGCCCTCGTGCCCAAGACCAGAGGCCAGGCCTCTTCTGGGTATTTGCTCAGACCTCGGTCAGCTGCCTGTTCCCAACAGGGTCAACTTCACCATCCCCTATAAGAGGCACCTCTGGCCTCATGTGGTCGTGGGTTGGCAGCCCCCAGGTGAGGGGTGGGGGGGACCACCAGCACCACCTGGTTGTCATGTGGCCCGTCTGCCCCAGATGGGGAGTGACCAGTGTCCCTCACTACCCGCCTTAGGCCCGGGCACCTTCTCGGTCTCTCGGCTGCACTTGATGATGAAGATGTTGGCGTAGATGTCCTCCACACACATCCAGCTGGAGAGGGACAGCGTGGTGTCCGTCCACACCCAGTCCATCACGGCCCGCAGCTCCACCAGGAACGGCACGAGCCGGAAACTGCCGGGGGTGGGCACCATCAGGACAGCCCGCGGGAGACCGCCCCGCTCCCGGCGCCCCGCGCCCGCCCACACTCACCCCTGGAAGAGGAAGAGGTTGAGGTGGTTGTACTTCTTGGTGAGGAAGTTGCCCAGGATGCGGGTGGGGTAGCCACAGCGGATCTGGTAGGCGGACAGGGCGAAGTAGACGCACTTGACGAAGTACCACAGCTGGGCCACCGCGTTCTGGCTGAACATCCTGCAGGGGCGGGAAGGCCAGGTCAGGGCGCCCTGCCCGAGGCCGGAGCCCCAAGGTCTCTGGGCCCAGCGCCGGCCCGGCCGGACACCCACCTCTCGGTGACCGCGGGCAGAATGAGGAACATCCAGAGGTGGATGGCCAGCACCAGGACCACCTGGAAGGCCAGCTTGCCCAGCACGGTCTTGCGGAGGTAGAGGGCGCGGTCGATGACCATGGTGCTGAACTGGATGAGCAGCATGACCAGGAAGGCCTCGGGCACCTGGTCGTCTGACAGTGAGGACGTGATGTCTGTGGCTGCCGAGTGTTTCTGTGCCGGGAGAGCAGAGGTCAGGGGGTGGCGGGGGGGAGGGGGGTGGCGGGTGTCAGGCTGTGTGCTCACCCCAAAGGCCCAGAAGCCAAAGATGATGATGATGAAGTCAACGACGTCGGCCAGGAACATGAGGGCGTAGACGTCGGTGGCCGCGCGGTACCGGGTGTGCAGGATGTCGTGGAAAAAGCAGTGCAGGGGCCGGTACACGCTCTGGGCCCTGCAGGCGGCGGTGGGCTCAGTGCGCCGGCGCCCCCAGCTGCGCCCTCCCACCCGCCCTGGCCTGGGGGCGGCCACGGTCACTCACAGGGCCAGGCAACAGCTCTGCAGTCGGAGCCCCAGGGCTCTCGCCCTTTCCCGGGGGCGACTCCACCTCTCGCTCCCCGGGGCCGCCGCCACGCCTTCTGTGGGAGCAGCCACTGCTGACGGGAGCCCCGGGGACGCCGGGCCCGGCTCCGACTCCCGACCACCCCGAGACCACCCCCCAGGGGGCTGGATCACCCCACTTTATGGACCAGCAGGCTGGGATGAACAGAGGCGTCCCCAGGTCGCTGGCAGTGGGCCAGCCGGGGCCGCGTCACCTGCCACATGGGGCAGGCCGGGAACGCGGCGGGGGGCCGTGGCTCCAGGTGGGAACCCGTTGGGCCACAGTGGCCGTGGAGGGACAGGGCCGTCGTACCAACGGCTGCGGGCTCCACAGGCTCTGTGCTCTCCCTTCTCCTCTTCCTGAAACGCAGGCTGATCGGCTTTGGGTCTCGGGGCTTGGGCTCCACGGGAGGCTCTGGGGGCCCATCCCCTGCTTCCGCCTGCATGTGGTACTGGGTGAGGGCCCCAGCCACCCCTGGTTCTCCCTGGGGTCCTGGTGACGTCGGCTCCTCCTCAACCCCCTTCTTCCCAGTGCCGCGGTCGTGGTCCTTGGAGAGTTGGTCCCCTTCATGGTCCCAGAGGCCGTAGCACTGCAGGGGGGTGGGGGCAGAGAGAGGTGAGGAGGCTGGCGTGGCCGTACCCCGGGACCCGCAACATCCAGCTTGCCTCCCGGCAGGTGGGGTGTGTGCCGGGAGGTGCCCGCCTGCCGTCCCCGGCGACGCACCAGCAGCTGGGAGCGGTGGAAGAACAGGGCCATGAGCTGTACTAGGTCGTACTTGACGTAGCCGTCGGCCTTCTCCAGGCCCAGGATCCGTGGCGGGAAGTACGGCTTGTTCTCGTAGCGCCGGAGCACCGCGTGGGTGTTCCAGGGGAAGAAGCCAAACTGGAACAGGTACTTGGTGACCACGGTCACCTGCAGGGGAGGAGGCTCAGCATGGCACGGCCAGAACTCCCTCTCCCCCGCCCCCCCGGGCCGCGGCCCACCTCGGTGAAGACGATGGCCGTCATCCAGAAGCGCTTGCTGGGCCTCGGGATGGACAGCATGGCCCACAGGAAGACGAGCACGGGCAGCACCAGGGAGGTGGCCGAGGCGGTGACCATGTGGTTGAGGATGATGACGAAATAGCAGACCAGCTCCGAGTGGGCGGCCACGCACTGGTAGGCGGCCTGCAGCAGCCGCAGCGCCCGGCCCTGCCTCGCTTCGAACTGCTGGGCCTCCTCCAGCTCCTGGATGTGCAGGTGCCTGCGGGAAGCCGTGCCCAGGCCCGCTCGCACCAAGGCCCGCCGCCCCCCATGCCCGCCACCCCCCCAGCCCCCCACCAGCGGCCGCCCTGGGCACCGACCTGTTGAGGAGCAGCTCGCTGGCGGTGCGGGTCCGGGTGGAAGCACCGGTGGGAAGCTCCCGGGAGCCGTGCAGGGAAGCCCCGGGCTCGGCGGGCACGTCCTCGCCGCTGCTGCGGGCGTTGCACCCCGTGCTCAGGGGGCCGCCGGTGGCCTCCGCGGCGGCGCTCAGTGGCTCCTGGGACCCCGGCCCACTACGGGAGGCGAGGGCGGTCACAGAGAGGCAGCCCGCCCTCTGCTCTGCCCGGGCTCTGGGGCCGGCAGGCCGCACGCCTCCTGGTCCGTGCGCCCACAGCGGGGCGGCTCTGCCCGGTCCCGGCCGCCTCCCGAGCCCCGCCAGCCCACACCCACCTTGCCGCCGCGCCGGGTGCGTCTCGGGCCCCCGCGGAGTCTGGGGGTGCGGCCTCCGCGCCCCTGGCATACAGCTGGTCCAGCAGGCCCCGGTGTACCTCTTGGCCCTGCGGGGCAGCGAGAGGCTCAGGGCGGCAGTTCCCCCGCGAGGGGCCGGCCCGGGGCTCGGGGGTGTGGGCGCGCGCGCTCACCCTGAGCAGCGCCTGCGTGTACAGGTAGCGCTCGGCGCGCAGCACGTCACTCATGGCGCGGTGGTGCCGCGTGAAGGTGTGCAGCCAGTCCGTCAGCCCGTCCACCAGCGCCTGCCCCAGCAGCCACAGAAACCGCACGGCGCTCAGCACCCGCTGCATCACGTGGCTGTGGCCTGCGGCGGGGGCAGGGGAGAGGGGCGCTGCAGAGGCTGCCGGTGGGAGGCCCCCCGCCCCCCCGGTCTCCGGGCGCACGCACGCACCAGCCGCCTCTTGGTCTGGGCCCTCCGCCGGCTCCGCCTCCGCGCCCGGGCCGCCTCCTGGGCACAGGGGTGTGTGCTGGTCAGCGCCTTGCGGCCCCGTGGCACCCGGCGCCCGCCCCGCGCGCCCCAGGCTCACCCGCGGGCGGCTGCCCTGCCTGCTCCTGCCTCGCCTGCTCCTCCCGCTGCCTCCTCAGCACCGTCTGCGCGTTGGTCACCCATGCCTGGTACGCCAGCTGTGGGCCGGGCCCTCGGGGTCAGCACCCCGCCTCCCGCTCAGCCCACCTCGGAGCTCCCGGGGAGCTTGGGACCAGGCCGGGCTGGGGGCCTTCGGCTAGCTCCCTGCTTCAGGGTGGGTGGGAAGCGGGTCCCGTGGGGCTGTGCCGTGGGGGCAGGGCACGTGGCTGGCATTCGGTGCCAGGGCCACTTCCTGCAAACTGAGGACCCAGGGGTAGGCGAGGGACCCCACCGTTTTCCAGCAAACAGGCACAACCCTTCTCAAGTCCTGGACGCTCAGCGGCGACGTCAGGAGACCGTGGACGGAGGCCCACGGAGCCGCCGCCTGTGACCTGTGCGCCCCACGGCCTGCGTGTGCCTGTGACCTGTGGGCTCTGGAGGTCTGAACAGATCTGGGCAGGCTGGCTAGAGAGGGTCTCTCCTCCCCCCGCGCCCCACGGACAGGGGAAGGCAGGCAGGCAGGCGACCCTCCCACCTCACCTGGAAAGCGCTCTGTGCCGAAGGCCTGGGGTCCTCGGGTGGGGTCTCCTCCTCCTCCTCACTGTCAGACTCGAACAGGAAGTAGTCCCCCGAGTGGATAACTGCAGGCAGGTGGGGCTGAGAACTGTCCTCCCCGACAGGGGCTCGGGCTCCACACCCCCCGCCCCAAGACTCAAGTCCTCTTTAGTTTCAGACGGGTCCAGGAATGCGCCGGGCCGTGGCACCCAGCATGGGTTCCCTCGGCCTCCCACCATCCCGGGGGACAGCCACGGGAGCTGGAGGCTGGGGCCAGGCCAGAGCAGTGACGGGACGCAGACGGGACAGGAAGAACACAAGGGCAGGCGTCAGCATGAACACTCAGACTCGTGAGACTCTGAGCGACAGGGGAGCACAAAGCCTGCGTGGGGACCCGGCTGAACCGAGGCCCAGCCCGTTACTACTGTGTGGCGGGGTGGGGCCGGAGGGCCGGCTGACAGGGCACACGGAGAAAGGCCGGGGTGCACGGCCACAGGTGGGCGCACAGCAGCTGAGAGAGGAGGGGCCCGGGCACAGTGGGCCCAAGGAGGTAGTACCTGTGGCATGGTCCAGCCAGGGCCGCCACCACTGCCTCCGTGGCGGGGACGAGCCCCGTGGACTGCCAGGCCCTGTGGAGGGGCGAGGCAAGCGTGAGCTGGCGGGGCGAGGCGTGGGGTGAGGCGCGGGGAGGGCGTGGGCAGCGCCCCCCGACAGAGGGGGCCTCGCGGTGCCGTGGGGAGAGAGGACAGTCCACAGGTGCAGGCGGACGGTGGCAGGCTGGCCCGCGGCCCACAGGGGCACGGTGAGCACGTGGCACAGGACAGACGGGCGCACGCGGCACAGACCAGACAGGAGTGGGTGCCAGCAGCACGGATGCCAGGACCCCGGGGCCCTGCGAGCCCCTCACACTCACCCGGCTCCTGGGGGGGGGCCCTGGGGCTCCTGGGGGCGGCTGCGGCCGGCCCGGCTCTGCCTGTGCTTCTCCTGTTTGGCGCGGATGCGCTCCATCCTGGGGGGCGGGGGCGGCTCTGAGCACCGAGCTGGGCGGGAGAGCTCGGGGCCCCCCACCCAGACGGCACCTACTGTCTCTTCAGCTGGGCCAGGGACTTCTCCTCCGCCTTGCGATGGAGCTCGATGCTCTTGAGGTTGGCCGCGTTGTACAGCGCGAAGCCCCTGCGGGGAGGCGGCGTCACCCTGGCACCCCAGGGGCACGGCTCCCCGACCTGTGGCCTGGGCCCAGCCTCCACCCAGGTCCCTCCAGCTCCACAGCCCCCCCTTGTCCCCTTGTCGTGAGCTGGGATGAGGGAGAGGGCCCCCTCCTGCTGCCTCCTGACTCTCAGCGGGGGGCGGGGGGCGGGAAACAAGCCACCAAAGAGGCGTCCGTGGGGGACAGGAGATGCCCGGCTCGACAGCCCAGGCAGGGAGGCCGCCCATCGGCCGTGCGCCCTCGGGCCAGCGTGGGGGCAAAAACGGGCCGAACTGCCGGCCAGGGGCAGGGCTGGGGTGGGTCAGGCCCTCGGAAGTCGCCCGAGTGACACGTTAACGTGGCGGGGCGGTGCCGCGCAACCCGGGGGGCCCGAGGCGGGGCCTGACCTGGAGGCCTGCAAGGCAGTGGCCTGGAGCTCAGCACTGACGTGCAGGAAGTAGCGGCTGAGGAACACGCGGCGCTGGAGCAGCAGGAACAGGAAGCACACGCTGTCCCAGAGCACGCCGGCCTCCTCCACGGGCAGCAGGCAGTCCCGGTCCCGGCTCAGCATCTCCTTGGCTGCGGAGCGCGGCAGGGTCAGGGGGCGGAACCCCGGAAGCGGTGCGCGTCTCCGAGCCCCGCCCACAGCCCCCCCCCCCCCCCCCCCGTCCACTCACGGTCATAGTAGCCTTTGACGGTGCACACGAGGCTGAAGAGCTGGATGACCCAGCAGAAGCTGCTCTGCATTTGCTCCACGAAAACGCAGGACAGGAGCTGGGGCAGGAAGGGGGGTCAGGGTCAGCCTGGTTCCGGGGAGGGGGGGGGGAGGGGGGGGGGCGGGGCCACGCCGGCCGGGCGCACCGAAAGCATGTTCTTGGAGATGATGACGGTGACGTTGTACAGAATGAGGCAGTCCCACAGCAGGAGGCGGGCACGCGTGTGCTTCTGCAACAGGCTGGTGCCAAAGAGCAGCAGGTAGAAGCAGGCCAGCAGGTAGCCCAGCCCGAAGATACTGATGCGGGTGGCTCCCGTGACGAACACCACCACCAGCACCAGCCAGAAGAGGTAGCGGAAGACGGCCACCTTCAGCATGTCGAGGTAGGACCTGCCAGACGGGGCGTCACTGCGGGGCCCGGGCCGCCCCACCTCCTCCCGGCAGCCTCGGCCCAGGGGAGCCGGTGAAGCGCGTCCCCGCTGCCAGGTCGGGGCCCGGCGGAGGGGATCCCGCCGCCAGCGCCCGTCAGGCCCCGGCCCCAAGCGGGCCGCGGGCCGGCCGTGCCCAGGACGCACCTGCAGTAAATGAAGTTGGGCACGGGGTCGGGCTCGCCCTGCGGCACCTCCAGGCGGTCGGTGTTGGTGCCGGCCACGTGCTGCCACTCTTCCGTGCGCTCGGCTGCGAACACCTGCCACTGCTGGGAGGCGCACAGCAGCAGGAGGAAGTCACCTGCGGGCACACGGGAGTCGGCCGCTGCGCCGCGCCTCGGGGGGCCGCCAGCCGTGCGGGGCGCGGCCCGCCCGGCACCGGTCCCGTACTCGAGGCCGCAGAGGAGCGCCAGTGTGCCCCTGCGGGGGCCGCACCGGGCCGAGGGCCACACCCGAGCGTGGGCAGCGGGAGACAGGCCCGCGTGTAGCTGTGCCTCTGCGGTGCCGCACGCGCGTCAGGAAGTGTGGCCGACGTGCACCCAGCCACACACCACGTAGGCGTCAGGAGGCACGCCCGCATCTATCCCTCCGTCCACCTGTGTCCCACCTGCCTGCACCCCCGCACCCACGCCTGCACGCACACGGCGAGCAGAGGCAGGTCTGCGTGGCTGCGTGTGCACAGAGTCGGGCCCGGGGAAGTGGGCGCCCCTGTGGGGACAGGTCCCTCTGGGGAGCCGCGGGACTGGCCGCCGGTGAGGCCCGGACACCGTGTCCCGCGCTGGCAGAGGTGGGCCTACGCCTGAGCGCCGCCTGTCCCCCCGGCAAAACCTCCCCGCCCTCTGGGGCCCGGCCGCAGGCACTCACTGATGAGGTTGGTGGACTTGGGGCTTCTGAAGAAGTCGGGCAGGTACAGCCACTTGATGAGCGCGGAGTTCATGGGGATGGCCTGGCTCCACCGCCACGGGTAGTCTGTGGGCGCAGGGGGCACATCAGGACCCCGGTGTCCTGTCCCCGCCCACAGGCCTCATCCCCGCACCCGCCCACGCGTTCACGCGGTCTCTTGGCGTCTCGGGAGCGAGATTCCAGCGTGTTCCTACCTACGCGTTTCTCAGGCACAGACGGGCCCGGGCCCAGGGGAAGGAGTGAACCCCAGCCCGGGAGTAACGGGCCTGCAGGGGCGGTGGACCCAGAGGGCCCAGAGCGAGGCTCCCAGACACACCTATCAGAACGGCCCACACAAGCTCAGCGACGACTGCGGTCCCGCGTGCATCACCGGCGGGAACGAACACGGGAACCACACCGTGCGGTCAATTCCGCGAAGTGAGAACTACGCCCAGACACAGCCCTGCACCCCGACGCTCCTGGCCCCGCTACTCCAGAGAGCCCCACGTGAGAAACCGGCTGCCTTCCAGGGGCCGGAGGGGAGATGGGCTCGTGCAAGGCACGGCCAGTCCTCAGCGGGCAGAGAGGACCAGGAAGCACCAGACCCAGCGCGTTCGCCAAGCGAAACAAGCCAGCCCCCGGCGACATGGGGTGCGGTCCTTGTTCAGCACTGGGACGGACATCGGGACTGCAAAGGGCCCGCAGGACCGCAGACTCGGGGCGCAGGGTGGAGAAGTCGGGGGGGGGGGGGCCGGGGGAGCACTCTGGGGGGGGGGGACGGGCGGGGGGGGGGGGGGGGCGCCGGGGGGGGGGACAGGGGGGGGGGGGGGGGGGGGGGGGGGGGGGAACAGGGAGAGGACGCTGGGGGCGGGGACTCCCAGGGCCAATGCGGTGCCCACATGGACCAGTGAGAAGAGGACGCCAGGCCTCGAGTGGAACCGAAAACAGCAGCATCCAGAGCCCATAAGGATAGAAATTCGCAACTGAACAAATCAGCGGGACGGAGGTCTTTGCGGAAGATGCCCACCCATAACTCTGAGACACAGAAAGCCACCACTAGAAAACCCAGAGAAATTCTCGCAGCGGGACCCGCCGCGGAGGCTGCAGTTAGCCGGAAAGGTCCAGGAGAAACAGGCCGTGTGCCGAGTCTTGGGGGAGACACCCCGCAGCCAGCCCTGCACCCGAGTGACAGAACGGCACCGGACAGGAGACACCGGCCCCGTGTGAGGCACAGAGACGCACACGTCCCAGCCGCCAGAGGGCCCTGTCACCCGGTCTCACGAGGACAGCAGACTACCCCCAGGGTCACAGCCCAGCGCCCCTCGAAAGTCCCAAGGTGCTGAAAGGCGAAGACGCGGGGAGCTGCCCGGCACCGACACACGGGCGCACGCACGGGGCCGCGGCGAGAGCCGCACCAGCGCGCACGCCTGAGCTCCCGCACCGGGTTGCGTCAGGCTCACGTCAGGGAGCTACTTTTGCAAGTCTGCGTCCAAAGTCAGAAGCCAGCACACAAAACAGGAGACAAGGCGGAGACGAGGACGGGAGAACCTGGAACGCGTTTGGTAACGCGCCCTGTGGTTGGTTTCCAAGACATTCTGGAAAAGCCACAGTCAGGAGCGGTCAGGTCGGTGGTGGCCGCGCAGGGCAAGGACTTGGCCCACGGCCTCCCCCGCCGTCACCACCCACACAACCACGGCTCAAGCCTCAGAGCGGCTTCAGGGGCTCCGGGGGCCAACTGGGAGCCGCCGTGGCGGTGGAAGACGTCCCGGGGCCCGCGGTGGGTCGAGGAACACGTGAGAGAAAGCCACGTGACCAGCGCGCCGGGATCAAGGGACAACATCGGTCCTACGGGTCCCGCCCGCGGCGCACTCCGGAGCGGGCGGACGTGACACCACCTGGGCCGCAGACACGGAAGGGCCACGTGGACAAGCGCACTCCCAGGACAGGACACGGCCACACCCGCCAAAGCAGGAACCGCCCGACAAACGCGGCTTCGCGCCCAGGCTTCGCGCCCACCGGCCCCCTCCCGAAACCTCGCCTAGACCAGAGGGCACGAGAGCAGAGCGCAGCCGAGGGCAGACGTGGGGTCCTGTATCGGACCCAAAAGCCACCAGGGCCACCCCCGGAGGATGAGGCCAAAGCCAGGCTTGTGCGGGAGGGACTGTGGAGTGTGGCCCCTGCCCCGGGTCGCGGGGTCTGGCTGCTCCCTACTCTCTACCTCCACCTTTTCTGATCGTTCCAAATTTCTCAAAATAGAATGTTGGGGAAAAAAAGGGAATGGATGCAAAGTGTCGAGAGGGTGGCCAGCGCCCCACCCTCCCCCCCAGGGATGCTGCAGCCGTCAGGGTCCGAGGAAGGGGGCAGGGGAGGCCCTGGGCGGGGGGGGGGGGGGGGGGAGCCCCCCCGCAGCTTGCCCATGGCCGCCGGCTCACCGAGGCACAGGGCCGGGGGGATGCCCAGGCACAGCAGGTACTGGTAGAGGAAGAACAATGCCAGGAACAGACAGTAGTTGGGCCAGAGGCGGGCGATGGCTCCGCGGTGCCGGCGGGTAAGAATGGCCACCAGCCAGCAGCCGTGCAGGATGACCATGAAATTCATGCGCTGCCCAATCACGTTCACAGCCATCAGGAAGCAGATCTGGGGGCGGCGGGGACAGGGTGCACAGTGAGCTGCTGGGGGGACCTCCTGGGTCCCACCTCCAGCCGGGAAGGCTCAGAGCACAGTGGGGGCAGCGGCCCAAGTTCCCCACGGCCCACACTGCTGTCGTGGAGGCAGGGAGAGCTGGACACGTGTCCGCCGTGTGGGGGCGGGTGGGGGGGGGGCGGGCAGGCGGGAACCACATCTCTGGAGGTTCCAAGGCTCAGTGGAGACTCTGACCCAGTCTCCAGTCAGGGTCCAGCCCCCGAGCTTACGCTCCAAGGACACGCCGACTGAGCCCGGGGTCCGGCCCTCAGAGGTGTGTGTTCTGTGCCCCCCCCCCCCCCCGGTAGCCCCCGAGGGCCAGCAAGTTGCAGAGGCCCCGCGGAGAGGGACGCGGACCCTCAGCCCTGCCCAGGTAAGGGGTGAGAGCTGACGCTGGGCCTCACCTCCAGCCCAAATTTGTAGAAAAAGAAGTTGACAAAGTACTTGAAGCAGCTGAGAAGATCCTGGTCCAGCCGCTGGCGGGTGCCGTCGGCACAGACGGCCTGGGCAGGCAGCGGGGCCGGCTGGTGCTGCCGACGGTGGTGCTCCTGGCGCCGGTACACAATGGCCTCGAACACCAGCAGCAGCAGGACCAGCAGGTGGTTCTGGGGAGGGGGACACGGTCAGGCCCCCCCCCCCCCCCCCCCCCCGCCCTCACCTGGGGGGGGGGGCGCGGGCAGGCCGCCCCCCCCCCCCGGCCCCCGCACTCACCTGGGGAGGGGGACACGGGCAGGCCGCCCCCCCCTGCCCCCCGGCCCCGCACTCGCCTGGGGAGGGGGACACGGGCAGGCCGCCCCCCCCCGCCCCCCGGCCCCGCACTCACCTGGATGTAGCCCAGGTTCGGGAAGCCCTTCCGGACCCCAAACCAGTTGGCAGGGTCGACGGGTCCCCGGTACAGCAGGGACTGCTTGATCTCCGTTTTCTGCAGGTTGGTGCTGTTGGGGAGGGGCTGGGGGAGGGGAGAATCAGCACCTGTTCCCACCTGGGAGCTGACACCCACCCCAGGGACCCCCCCCCCCCCCCCCCCCCCCGCCCCAGCCACAACTCTGGACGGGGCCGGACCACACCCTCCCAGGACGCGTGTGGCCTTCAGCTCTGGCCGACCTCGGTGGGGACGGGGACGGGGCGTCTGGGGACGAGGAGGCCACGGGCAGGGGCGAGGGGAGGGGCACAGAGAGGAGGCCTGGCGGGCTCCCCCGCGCGGCCCGGCCGCCCGCACACCTCGGTACAGTTGCTGGAGTATTCGTGCGGGCTGACGACCTTCAGCTGATACAACATCTTGCACACGATGATGATACAGGTCCACACGGTGGACAGGCAGGAGGCCATGGGCCGGAAGCGGGGGTAGGGCAGGGCGAAGGCCCACAGCACGACCAGAAGCAGGTTCATCACCGACACCTGGAAGGCAGGGGGGCGGGGGGTGGGGGGCTGGGGCGGGCGGGGCGGCACCTCCCCAGGGGCCCTGCGATCTGCCACCTGAGGGTCCCGGCCTCTAGGGGAGCCCGCTGCAGAAAAAGGAGGCGCCCCGCCCCTCCCTTACCTCCTTCAGGGCCACCCACACGGTGTACAGGGCCACCAGCTTGAGGACGTGCAGCTCCAGCAGGCGCCACGCCAACGCCTGCACGCGGGTGAGGACCTCGGAGAAGCGGTCAGCCAGGTCCAGCAGCCGCTCGGCCACCAGGCCCCACTTGCTGGCGGCGGCTGTGGGAGGGGGGCCGTGAGGGCTCGGGGACCAGGGTCCCCGGGCCTGGCGCTCGCAGGGGTCTGGGTGAAGGGACCCCACGCCTGCCGGTCTGACTCACCTTCGGGGCCCTGCACGGCCTGCTGGGGGCCGGCCCCGCTCGGTCCCTCCTCCCTGGCCACCTCCTCCTCCTCCTGCAGCAGCGGGGTCCCGCTGACCGCGTCCTGCCTAGGGTGGGCCCCAAGGCGTCACTCCTCGCCCCAGACCCCGGGGGCTGACGGAGGCCTCCCCTGGGGCCCGGCCGATGTGCTGCCCCCGTGACCCGAAGGCCGGAGGAACACCCAGCACCGCGGGCCCGCCGTGTCCGAGGGGGCTGCTGAGGCCGTCGCCCTGCTCCGGGCCCTCCCGTCCGAACCCAGCAGCCTCCGTCCCTTCCCGGGGGATGAGGCCCTTCCCTGGGCAGGGGGGGGGAGGGCGATACACGCTGCAGACCCCGGGCCCCCGGGAGCCTGCACCCGAGTCCGCACGCCCAGGGGCAGCGGAGGGAGAGGGGCCGGCCGTGGAGGGCGGGCGCACCTTCGAGCCCAGCGCGGGGGGTGGGCGCCGGGCAGGGGCGCGCGCCCCAGGTCGGTGAGCCGCATGAAGGGCTGGTGGAAATAATGCAGCTGCAGAATGCAGGCCAGCAGGAAGAAGCCGGGGACCAGGATGCTGGAGAAGAGCTCGGACACGCTGAACTGCTCCAGACCCAGGTCCGCCAGCCTGGTGCGAGGGGCGGCGGTCAGACGGGGCCGGGGAGGGCCCCACGCCGGGACCGGGGAGGGCCCCACGCCGGGATGCGCCCCCCGCCCGCCCGCCGACTCACTGCTCGTCCGTGAGGCCGGTCAGGTTGCGCCAGTACGTGGGGAAGTCCTGGAACTGGAAGGTGTAGACGGCGCTGAGCACCAGCATGGTGTAGGCCACCACGAGCCACCAGAACGCCTTGAGCAGCTTCCTCCACAGGCTGTAGTACACCTGCCGGGCGGCGTGCGGTGAGGCCCGGCCTGGGCGCCCCCCGCCGCCCCCGCCCCTGCCCGCCCACTACCTGGAAGAGCGTGAGGCACAGCAGGAAGAGGAGCATGTACACGATCTTGTAGACGACGAGGCGGCCGGCAAAGCTGACCACGATGAACATGCCGGCGCACACGTAGATCCAGTACTTGGCGTACAGGCCCGTGACCAGCTCTCCCAGGCTCCGGAGCAGCGTCCGTGTCCGCGTGGGCTCTGCGGGCCGGGCCGGGGGGGCAGCCGGGGCATGGCTTCGGGGCCGGGCGGGGGCCACCGCTCCCCGACCGCCCCCGCCCCTCACCTTGGCGGGCCGTGGCGACCCCCACGGCGACCCCCGGCCGGCCCCTCACCTGGGTCGGCCACGGCGACCCCCAGCAGGCCGGCAGCACTCTTGGCCCTCCTTAGCAGCTTCTCCTTCACGAACTGGCGCAGCAGGAGCCAGAAGGTCAGGTTGTACAGCAGCTGGGCGGGGCGGGGCGGGGCGGGGGTGTCACCAAGGCCCGGCGGCCTGGCGCCCCTCCCACAGCCAAGGGCCGGCCCGCGAAGACCCGGGCCCAGGGGATAGCCCCTTGGTGCCGGTGCCCGCCTCCCCGGGGGCACGGTCGGACCCTGTCGCGTACGAGCGCGGACGCGGGCGCGCGTACTCCAGCCCGCGTGACCTCACGCGTACGTGTGCGCGCGCACAGCTCCCGGGACGACATGCGACCCGGCACAGACGTCCGGACCCGGCAACGCTCTGGCGTGCGGGACGCAGACGGGGCACCCGGGGCCAGACGCCGGGGGGGACGTGTGACATTAGGGGAACCCGCGTCAGGGACCCAGGGACGGCGCCCCCGACGACACAGGGTCATCGTTCGTCCCCCCGACACTTGTTCGGTCACCGCTCTGGACCGGCCCGAGGGGACCCCGTGGTGACAGCCGGACAGCGGACTCCTCGCCGTCACGGGTGCTCGTGCGGGAAGCGCAGGCCCCGCACGCACTCACCATGGCGCCAAGGTCCAGGCAAGGGTAGCGGGTGTGCTCCAGCCCCAGCTGACGCAGGCTGACGGGGCCCAGGGTGGTGGGCAGCTCGGGACGCAGGTCCATGGCCCACACGTAGCGGAGCCCGCACAGCGCCAGCCCGTAGAGCAGGATGAAGGGGGAGCAGAGCATGGCCAGCTGGTGACGACTGCGCACCGTCCAGATGAGGCAGGCCCAGAGCAGCAGCACGAAGGTCAGCCAGCTGTGGTAGGTGATACTCCACACCTGGACGGCGGGGCCGGGGGGCCGGGGGGCCGGGGGGCCGGTGGGCCGGGGGCACGCACACGGCACAGGGCACACGTTCCCGTACACGCGCACACGCGCACCCACGGCGTGGCTCTCTGCCCGGCAGGCCACGGCTCCGTTTCTGGCAACGAGGCACCAGGTTCTGCGGAGCTCAGGCCGCCATCCGCCCCCCAGAACATCACGACGGAACCAGCATTGAGGGCCCCCCGGACGGGCCTGCCCAGGCCAGCCGCTCCTTACCATCATGGCGATGAGGGCGCACACGTAGCTCTGGTCCATGATGAGATGGCCCAGACCGTGCAGCGGAGACACGTCTCTAGGCTCCGACAGCCTGGGGTGCACTGAGGGGTGGGGGTCAGAGGTCACCAGAGGGCCAGACCCCAGCCGGGGCAGTTCCAACATCAACGGGCCGGAGCCCCTCACCCACAGGAGACTCTGCCCAATAATTCTGCCGGTGGCCAGCGGGGGCAGAAAACGCCGGCAAAGGACCGGGCTCCCGACTGACACTGTCCCCGGCGTGTCGCGGGACCCGGGGCAGTCCTCACCCCGCTCCACATCTTGGTTTCCAAGACCGTGAAAGGACAGGTCGGACAAAATGGCCCCGACTCCCGTCCGGCTCTGTCCACGGGGCAAGTCCCCAGGGTGCCAGCTGTGGAGGCCGGCGATTTCGCCTCCTGCTTCGCGCAAAATGGAAATCGAGCCTCAGGAGAAAGAGAAAAGCGCCCCGCCCTCCCCACGGGGCCTCTGTGGACACAGCGGCTCTAAGGCACATCCACCCAGGAGGCGGCTGACCGCACGGACCACAGGGCCAGCCCACGGGGCGCAGTCCAGCCCTCTGGGAACCGGGAGGCAAGTGGGGAGGGGGTGGGACACGAGGAGGTCCGGCAAGGTCTCAGGCAGCGGCCGGACCCCACATCCTGGCCCCGGGCAGGGTTGGCCCCAGACGGCACTGCTGGAGAGGTCAGCAGGGCAACACCACCCGGCGGCCACCAGGGGGCAGCACCAGCGTGCCTGCGGCAGGTGGCGTCCCCGGGCAGCCACGGGCAGCGTGGCACTCACGGGGGCGCTGCCGGACGGGGCTGTGGCCGGTCAGGTCGTGCACGGTGCAGCTGTCGGTCTCCCAGTCTGGCCCCGTGGTCGTGGGCGGCACGCGCTGCAGAGGCAAGCCGAGCCCCGGTGAGCCGAGCCCGGGGGCGGGCAGGCTCCGGCACCACGGCTGGGCGCGGGCTCCTTACCTGGGTGGCGCCCTCCTCCTTGGTGGCCGCAGCCCTGGCCCGGCCCTGGGGCCACTGATCCACGTGAGTCAGTTCCACCTCCTGCTCCTCGTCACGCCCGGCCGCCTCCTTCCTCTGCGGGGACCGGCACGGAGCTCAGCCCCCGGCCCCAGCAAGCCACCCGGAGTGGAGGGGGCGGGGGGGGGGGGGCGCTGGCCCAGGAAACCCACCTGGTCCAGGGGCTGGTGTGTGCACAGCTTGAGGAGTGAGGTCACGGTGTAGTAGAGGAGCAGCAGGACGCCGGGGCTCACGTACACGGGCCAGTCGTGGCTGGTATCGAGGACCAGCACGTTGGGACCGGAGCAGTTGCTATAGGTCACCAAGGCCTTGAGGCCGAACACCCTGCCCAGAGAAGGCGAGCCGCTGAGCAGGGCCGCGGGAAGCCAGGGCCAGGCCGTGGGAGGGGAGGGGGGGAGAGGAGGGGGGGGGGGGGGGGGAGCGGACAGGGGGGGGGAGGGGGGGAGGGGAGGGGGAGGAGGGGGGAGGGGGCCGGCGCAGGCAGGCCTCACCTGGCCCAGATGCCGGCCGGGGGCAGCACGGCCTGGGCGAAGGGCGTCTGGTAGCAGTAGACGCAGATGAGGTGGCCGGCGCCGAAGCAGCCCACTATGACGCAGAGTGTGCTGGAGCCCAGGGGGCCGATGGGAAAGTGGCAGGCCCACCAGGTGCAGGTGGCCAGGAAGACCAGGAAATAGACGCCGGAGAAGGCCGAGGGCTGGGCGATGCCTGCGGGACGGGGCGGAGGCGTGACGGCCGGTGGGGAGCCGGACGGGCTGCCGAGACCCCTCCCCGCGTGCCGGTTGGTGCCGGGGCCCCTGCCCCTTGCCCAGCGGGTACCTGCCAGCGCCAGCAGCAGGATGGCCAGCGTCCGTCCGGCGGCCACCAGCAGCCAGTGGGCCGTGACCTGGAACCGGGTGGCCAGCCGAGACCTCTGCTTGGGGGCCGGCACGGGGGCTCCGCGAGGCCCCGCCGGGGAGCCGGCGTCCGCTTCCCTGTCCTCATCGTCCTGCCGAGGTCGTGGGGAGGGGCAGCGGTCAGGTGCACGGCACTCGGGCCACACAAGCGGGGAGGAGGCCTCCCTCGAGTTCACAGGCCCTCCTGGAGGTGGGGCCCGGCCCCGGCCCGTGGTGACGGCTGGCCCCGGGTTATTCCGGAACCCCGCAAGTGCCTCTTTACCTCCCTTTCTAGATCAGGGGGACCCCCAGGGCAGGGCAGGCCCCGCAGATTCCGGCATACGCCCTCGAAGCCCCTGGGTCCTGAGAGGCCCGAGTGCTGATTTTTAGGGAAAATACACCATGTCACCGCCCTTCACAGTTTACAGAGCACCTTCACGTCTGTGCCTCACGGTCTCGTGGCTGAAGCAGCACTTTCCTCGTGGGTAGAGAAACAGGGGCGCGGAGCAGACCGTGAGGGGCACCCGGTTTGACCCCGCTCCCTTTCTGCTGCCTGTGGGGCTCCTGGAGAGCCAGGGGCAGGCGGGCCCGCCAGGCCGCACAGAGACCGGGCCTCCATCCCCGGTTCCACTCAAAGGTTTCCCAGAACGGAGCCGTTTCCTGGACGCCCAGCCCCGCTACCCCCCATGTCCCACCTGCACGTTGGATGCCACGCCCGGGCCTCTCCCAGGGGGTGGCACTCGGCGTCCAGACTAAGTACACAGGAGCCAGGTGACCTGCCCGTGTCCCAGCTCGTACCTCCTGGCTGTGCGGCCTTGGGTAAGTCACCTAACCTCTCTGAGTCTGTTTCCCGTCTGCCAGATGGGGGTGGGACCAGAAAGGTGCTGCCCTCACAGGGCAGGAAGGGAGTGGGGAGGCCATAGGGAGGAGTCCCTGAGCAGTGATCAGAAGCAGGGGCGGGGGCAGGCCAGGGGACCTGGGGCGCGGGACGGCTGGGACCCCAGAATTCAGAGCAGGGGGCGCGGGGCCCTGAGGGGTGGAGGAGGCGTTCGCGGGCGGGCACGGCAGCCAGGCCTGAGTTCCCACCCGCGCACAGCTGGCCGAGGCCCTGGGAAAGTGTCCGCCAGCCTCTGAGGAGTCAGCGTCTGCGAGGGGGGGGACGGAGGCAGCCGCTGGGAGGACAGGCAGGTGCTCGGGGCGTCCGGCCGGCCAGCCCTGGCTCCAGCCCCGACTCGGCAGGCCCCTCAGGCGGCCACAGGAGGCTTAGCACAAGTTTCCTCTCTCTGTCCCTCCCCCTGCGCCACCCCCTCAGAGCGTGCGTGCAGAGGCACGTGACATCGTCTCAGGATGCACGGCTGCACTCGTACGCTGTCCCGCGTACGTGTGGGTGGCTCTGGGCTTTAAGACACGCCTGCGGAGGGTACCCCCAGCCCCTCGCTCTGAGGTCTGTCTACACCGGCCACCCCGGCCAGCAAGACGGCACAGGCTCTCTCATTTGCCACCGAGGACACCCACAGGAAGGTGACCTGTCCCGGTCGCCGGGCAGACCGGAGTCCAGCCCCCCGAGCGACCAGGGCAGCGCTGTGCTGTGAGGGTGCAGGCAACATGGGTGGCTGGCCCCCTCCTGTCCTACCCCAGATTTCAGGATCGAATCTGGCCCCTTCCTGGCAGAGCCGTTCCAGGAAGCCCCGACTCCGCCAACAAGGAAAGCAGAGGCATCCACGGCTCCCTGGGGCCCACACAGTGGCTCCCATCCACAGCTCCCTGGGGCCCACACAGTGGCTCCCATCCACAGCTCCCTAGGGCACACACAGTGTCCCTGGGGCCCACACAGTGGCTCCCGCCCGCGGCTCACTGGGGCCCACGTGCCTGTGGGAGTAGAGAGGGGTCACCAGGAAAAGGGTGACCCGAGGGCAGGCGGCAGGATGGTCCCAACCCTGGCTCGACCGCCACAAGTGCCTGGAAAAGCGACCTGACCTCCAGGCTCCCGTTACACCCTCTGAAAGTGGGATCCTAGCCTGGCCCCGTGGGGTAGGGGCAGGGCAGCCTGGGTCACCCCTGACTTGTGGCAGGGTCCCGGACAGTCACAGATCCCACGGAGCCCCGGGGCCCGGGCCCTGCCGCTCCAAGGCTGAGGCCATGTGTGGGAGGCCAGGCGGGGCTCGAGACCACAGCCCTCGTGGGGGGGGCAGAAGGGCACTCAGGCTTCATCCGTGGGGGACATCAGGGGCCCTGACCCTCACGCCTGATGCTGAGGGAAAGCTCCCAGAGCAGGACACCCCAAGGACAGTCTCTAGATCAGGACCTCCGCCACCCCCCACCCCGTGCCTAGAGGCCATCGACACTCCCTCGGGAGTGGCGTCCACCCTTGGTGCCCCCTGACGGCCAGGAGGTCGGCCCCCTGCACTGCCGACTCCCCACTGCCCCGTGGCCTCCAGGAACGGTTTCTTAAGGTACAGACACGCGTGGGGTCCCCACAAGTTCCCCCGAGATGGAACCCTCCTAGGACCGGGTCTGGCAAACACACAGGCTGAGGGGCTCACAGGGTAGCCCCTCGCCCCAGGAACGGGACACACGCCTTCTCTCACCCCTGAGGCCTCAGCTCTCCGTAATGGACACAAACCGACTCTTACAGCTAAAAAGTGCATGTATGTCTAAAAATGAAACAGTCGCAGAGTCCTCAAACGGCCGCAAGGATCAAGAAGGCCCCGCCCCCAGCACGTGGGCACCCGGCCCACCGACGGCCCTCACCTGCTCCTGGGCGGGCTGGCTCCGCCGGGCTTCCCGTGCCAGGCGCCCACAGAGGCCGAGGCACACGGCTGAGACCACCAGGACACCCAGGTCGGGGGCCACCAGCCGGACGGCATTGGGGATGTCCTTCAGGTCCAGCCTGCGAAGGGGCAGCAAGTGCCCACCGATCGGTCAGGAGGGCAGGTGCCAGGCAGCGGGGGGGGTGAGGGTGGGGACAGGAAGGGAAGGGGGGACCCCAGGGACTGGAGGCCCCAGGCAGGGAGAGGGCTTACCTCGTCACCCCTACGTGCTGGGACAGGATCTGCCAGGGGCTGCCTGCGGAGAGAGGCACGGGGGGACGGGGTCAGGCGGTGCCCCACAGCCCTGCCAGGAATCACCGAACACCTGGCCTCTGGGCTGCCTCTACTAGCAGGGAAACTGAGGCTCAGCCAGGCAAAGCCAGGGGGCCGAAGGCCCGGAGGTCTGTCTGCAGAGTGGGGATTCGCGGCCAGGAGCCCAGGCTGGGCACTCAAAACCCCCAGCCGAGGCCACGGCTCCTCGGGGTCCGCGTGGGAGGCCCGTCTCCCAGGCAGCAGGACCGGCACGCCCACCTGGCCCTGGACTCCGCTCCACACCCCCTTCTGGACGGCGGTGTGGACACAGTCACCCGAAATCAGGAGCCCGGGCAGGGCGGGGGAGCCAAGCCAGGCAACGCCAGCTGTGGGGACTGGGCGCCCGCGGTTCACATGTCTGGAGTCCAGGGCGCTGAGGCCACTCCTTTCCGGAGCCGGGAGGGTGGGTGCCGGCTGGAAACTGCCTGCAGGATGAGGGGCCCGGGGCAGTGGGGGGTTGGGGGTGGGGGGGGGGGGTGGGGGGCAGGGCACTGAGGGCCCCTGGTGCCCACGGCCACGTTTCCAGGTGCCAGAGGAAGATGCTGACAGAGAGAAGGGCCTAGAAGGCCAAGGCTGCCCCGAGGGCCAGATTTCGGGGTCCAGAATTAGCACCGTGCCTCACTCGGCCCAGCCCCAGGCCAAGTGTCACTGGCTCTTAACACGGCCCACGTGGGCTGAACAGAAATCGTGGACGGGCTCGGGGGCCGGCCCATATTAGGCAAAGCCTGCTGAGGCGGGGCGGCCGGCCTTTCCTGGGGCCGCGGTAGCCCCTCCCTCTCCCCTGGCCCCCAGCTAGCTGTCCCGGGCACCCCCTTCCCAGGTCCCAGTGGAAACTCACAGCTTGGCCCCAGGAGCTGGTCCAGGCGGGGCACGGTGTGCAGGCATATCTGGAAGGCCAGGTGGGCTGCCAGGAAGAGGAGGCTGAAAAGCAGCAGGGCTCGGAGGAGGCGACCAGTGTGACCTACGGGCAGAGAGGGCAGGGGCGAGGCTAGCACAGGGCCTTCTTCCGTCCGTCCTGGGGGACCCACATCCCACCGGAGTCTGGGAGCCGGGCCAGGAGACCCCAAGCTCGGGCAGGGACAGGCCCACACGAGCGCCCCGTGTGCCTTGCCCCTGGAGAGATGTGGCCCCACAACCGGGGCCGGACCCTGCGCCCGGGGAGGACTCGTGGAGCCCTGGGGTCACCCTGCTCTGAGCGGTGAGCAGCTCACCCTCCGTGCAAGGAACGGAGACCCTGAGGGCCCCACGCTGAGCTCGAGCCCCGTCTCAGGACTCGGGCTGTGCGCGGCGTGCCCCAGATCCTCACTGTGCCGCCAACGGATCCCTGGCTCGGGGACAGAGGCGTCCCTCTCTCCTGCCCAAGGCTGGCACGCTCGGAGCCCCTGCTCAATCGTGTCCCCTCGCCCAGGGGTGGCCCAGCGGGTGAGACCCCTGGAGTGCCGTGTGAGCGCACCCGCCGGGGAGGCCGGGGCCGGCCCCTGCCCACGCACCGCCCCACCTCACTTGGCTGAGACTCAGAGGGGGCGAGGGGCTCCCGGGGGCGGCCCAGGCAGGACTTGGACGGCTTCGCTGACACTCGTTTCTAGGTCCCTCCCGGCTCCCAACCCTCGGTAGGGCAGGGGTGAGCGAAGGGGAGGGCAGGGTGGGGCCACGGAGCACTGGGAAGGAGAAATGGAAAATGAACGGAACGTCTGGCCGTCGGCCCTGGCCGGGCCGGCTCTGCTCAGAGCACCGGGCCAAGAGCAGGGGGAGGCCACGGGTCTCCCGTCAGGAGGAGGGGTCGGGCTACCTGTGGGCAGCTGTGCGGGAGCCTGCGGGGAGCCACCGCTGTGCCCCCCTGCCAGGAGCCTGCAGGGGCGAGGGGCCGAGAAGGCTGAGCTTCCCTCCAGGCCAACCCCCCTCGGCCCTGCTCCCCCGGGCAGCCCCTCCCCTGCACACCTAGGAGGTCCCACCAGGAGGCAGTGGGGGAGCACCTGGCAGCCCCCGTGGATGCCCAGGCTGGCCTCGGGCGCTACGGGAGCCGAAGCCTCAAGAGCCAGGCTGCTGGGCTCCTCGCACACGCAAGAACCCGGGGGTCAGAGGGGCGAGCCCAAGGCTCGAGACCCCTGGGCGGGAGGGCGCCCCCGCCCCTGCCTGTCATCCCGTCTGGCCCCTCTTGGACCTCTGGCAAAGCGCCAGCTGTCACCACTCCCCTCGTCATCTGCCCCTCCTCATACCTAGTTCACTTCTCGGGTGGGCATGCCATGTCCCAGACCACAGGCCACCGCCAAGCCAAAGGGGCCAGGGCGCTGGCCGTGTGGCTGTAGCTCCCTGCCAGGTGGGGGCTGGCTAAGCCAGTCGTGGGAGAGGCAGGGAGAGGCAGGGAGAAGCAGGGAGAGGCAGGGAGGGGCAGGGAGAAGCAGGGAGAGGCAGGGAGGGGCAGGGAGGGGCAGGGAGGGGCAGGGAGGGGCAGGG
>NW_026057589.1:24805005-24842584 GCF_023721935.1 Panthera uncia
GGCAGGGAGGGGCAGGGAGGGGCAGGGAGGGGCAGGGAGGGGCAGGGAGGGGCAGGAGGGGCAGGAGGCACGGCGCATCTGGCCAACACCACCAACCAACCTGGACAATCTCCTACACTGCCCACCTGAGCTCGGCTCGGGCGGCGGGAGGACGGCATGGGGGGGGGGGGGGGCGGGCGAGGGGCTCCTGAACCTGCCAGGGGCGGGGCGGGCAGAGGAGCAACCCCTGAGGATTGTGAGGTTGGGCCCCGAGAGCTGGGAGCGGGAGGGGAAGGGGCGCTGGGGGGCCCAGAAGGTTCCGCCAGCTCCTGTCCCGGGGCCCGAACGCCACTGGCCCGGCCACTCGAGGCCTGCGCACACAGGGCACGACCCCCACCGCGTCCACGGCAGGGGAGAGGCGCGCAGAAACCACCCACCCTAAAGGACCAGGGGGTCGGGCTCTCCAGGAAGTGGGGCTGGCGGGCTATGGACCCGGGGGGCAGAGGCAGCGGGAGGGGCTTCCCAGAGGGGGTCTGTACAAAGAATCTGACCCGCAGCAGGAATCCCGGGCTTGCGGCCCCCAAAACCGCCCTGATAGCGGCGGCTCCATCCCCCACACTGTGGGGCGCAGGGAGGGTACCTTGTCGACCACCGCCCTTCAGCCCTCTGGGCCTTCCTTCCTCACCCACCCACCCACCCCCAAAGGCCTCACTCGCACACCCTCTTGGGTCCAGTTGTTTGCAGATGCCCCATCTCCTGATGGGACCCGGCCCCTGGGTGCACGGGGCTGGGGGGAGGGGGACCCTTGGAGCGGCTCCTGGGGATATTCCAGGAAGTGTGCTAAGAAGCTGGGGGAGGAGCGCCCGCCGTCACACCCAGAAGGCTCCAGAGACGTGGGGGTAGGAAGGGGACAGGACAGGGGGCACCCCACGAGCCTGAGCCCCGAGCCCTGGGAAGGAGGTTCTCCTCACAGGAGGCGGCAGGAGGGTGACAGGAGTCCCCGGGGACTCACACTGCCATCCACCCCCAGGGAGAGGGCAGGAGTACCGCGGGGCGGGGCCAGCCCCGGGGTGGGCTTTGTCCTGAGGCGGGACAGGTGTTAAGTCCCTAAATGTGAAGCAGATGGCCCGGCCCTGACCCCCAGGCACAGGGACAGGGGACGGGGGCAGGGGTCAGCACCCTCGGGGCCCAGGCGCGTCAGACCTTCCGCCAGATGTCCAGCCTCCGAGCCAGCCCTAACCCGATGCCAGGCGCTCGGGCGCCTCCCTGCTTTCCTCTCTCCCACTCGGAAAATCCGGGCAGCCTCCCTGCTCCTGAAGGGCCGCTGAGGGTGGACAGATGGACAGACGGAGGTCAGGCAGGAAAGTCTCCGCAGCGCTCCCTACCCCTTGCCCAGCGGACCCCTCCCCCCACTGCCCATCGGGGGGCCTGCGAACACAGGCACTGGCTCCACGGGTGGACGGATGGTGGGCCTGACGGACGGACGGACGGACGGATGGGAGGAAGAGGGGGCGCCGGGCGGGGGAGGACCTGTGGGAGGTATAGACCCTGCGGCCTGAGCTGGACCAGATGTCACAGGCTAGGGAGGGGTGACCAGCCAGCCTGTAGGGGGCAGAATGACACCTGCCCCCTCCCTCGATGTCCACACCCCAATCCCCGGACCCTGTGAACACGCTTCCTTACGGGGCAGAGGGGAACCAAGGCTGCCAAGCAGCCGACCTGAAAACAGGGGCTGACCTTGGACCCCCAGGGAAGGCCAGTGTCACCACAGGGTCCCAACGGTGGACGGGGGCGGGAGGGCCAGAGTCAACGTGACGAGGGGACACTCGCCGGGCCATTGCTGGCTTGGGCGACGGAGGGAGGGGCCGTGGATGCCTCTAGAAGCCGGGAAAGTTGAGGAAACGGGTCCTCCCGGGAGCCTCCAGAAGGAAACGGGGCCCGTGACACCGATGCCGGCCCGCGAGGCCCGTGCTGGTCTCCCGACCCCCCGCCCGAGGGATGAGGCTGTGCTCCAGCGGCCACAAGAGGCTCAGACGCCTCCGAGGCCCAGAAGCAGCCAGCAGCTACACCCCGCGCCTCAGAAGGCGGCGCCTGCGGCCTGCCTCCCTTCACGGGTCCTCAGCTGTCACGGCCAACACGGACCTCGGCCCGGCCGGGGCTACTTTTTCACCCATCTCTGCCGGGCGCTGGCGCTCATGCTGCTGACGGCCCGCTTCTCCCGGGGACCCTCACTCAAGCCCGGGGGCCCGTCCCCCCTCCAGCTCCGAGGGGACCTTCCCACCCACGGGAGGCAGAGCAGCCTGTGGGGCAGGTCCCTGAGCACTGCCCTCCCCGAACAGCTGGGACAGGTATGGACGCTGATGCAGGCGGACAGAGGCGGCAGGAGCCCAGGGTGAGAGTTTGGACTCCATCTGTCCCCGTGTCACCTGGCTGCAGGCGCACACCTGTTCCCAGCGGGCCCGCCTGCCCTCCCGCACGGGGCTCCCGAGACGGGGCGACGGCCTTCTGGGATGGCTCCGCGCCGTGAGCCCGCCTCCAGACCAGACCCTCCTGTGGGCACAGCCCCTGCTGGGTTCCCCACGTCTGTGTGCCTGGTGGACACAGGAGACTACGTGCCCACCCTCCAGGGGCTCAGGACCCCAGACGGGGCCTCGAGTGCCCAGCTACCCACACGACGGGGTGGCTGGCGAGAACCCGAACCCCACGGAGCTCGCGCAGACGGCAGGAGCCTGACTTCAGGGGGTGGGGGCAGGGGCGGCTGGATATAAGGGGTCGGCCGCAGCCTCAACCGGCACAGTGTTTCTGGGGGGGGGTGCGTGGGGAACAGGAGAGGGCGCCCGCAGGAAGACGGCCCGTCTCACAGTGCCCGGGAAGCCCCAGGGACAAGGGGGGATCCGTCCAAGACCCCAGAACACACGGCGAGAGAAAAGATTCTGAACTTAGCCAAAGGTCGACAATGAAAAACAACGGAGCTTGGGACCACCCTTCCTCTACCCCGGCCGTTGAACTGCCCGGGGCCTCCGGGGAGCACGCGGCGGCGCCCCGGCCCCTGGAGGCCCGGCTGGTCCTGTGGACGAGCCACCCCCCACCCCCACCCCGGCAGAAGCCACTTTGCAAGCCCTTACCTGGGACGCTGTGCGGAGAGGGGCCCGGGAACCAGGGCAACAGCAGCAGAAACAGCAGGTAGACCAGAGACAGGGCGTTGAAGCGGCACAGGCAGGCTGCAGGGGAGGAGAGGGCGGTCAGCTCGGCCACGCAGGGCGCCCAGCCCATGCCCCGGACACCCCCAGACGCCGCCCCCCAAATATCACCCCAGACCTCACCCCCTAAATATCACCCGGACATAATCCCCCCTGACATCAAGCCCCCAACATCGTCCCCCCCAGTCCACCGGACATCCCCGTTAAGCATCGCTCTAACCCCGGGCCTCGGTACGGCCCCCACAGAGCATCTCCCCCAGACGCTGCCTGCTTGTCACCCTGTGAGGCCGGCTGCCTCCTTCCACGTGTGAGCAACCTCACTTAGCGTGTGGCACGTCACCCATCGCTCAGGATTCACGCTGTCACACCGTGTCCAGATCACACACGTCACCTGTCGCTCAGAGCACATGTCCGCTGTCACGCCGTGTCCCCAAACACACATGTCACCCGTCAGAGCACATGTCCACTGTCATGCCATGTCCCCACACATGTCACCTGTCACTCAGCACACACAGTGTCACACTGTGTCCTCCTACAACCAGTTCGTTTTACCAACGTCCCATGTTGTGATCCTCTCGTGCAGATGCTTGGGCCTCGTCCTGTCCGCCCGTGTCTCAGGGGCACCGAGGGGTGCCCTCCCCCCACGGGCGGACAGTGACAACGTGGCTGACTTTCCTTCCTTTGTAAAATTCTATAGTTTCAGGTGCACACAGCACAACTGGCCTCCGCAGCGCTCAGAGCCCTAACTCGCGTGCTCGTGGGGACACGTCGGCCACCCCGCGGCCTCTCGGCCCCACTTCTCCGTGAGCGGGATCGTGGGGCTCCCAGCCGGCGGCCTGGCTCCTGTCTCCGCCTCTGAGAGCCGCGCGTGTGCCCACGGCCCGTCCCCGCCTTTGCCCTCGACCCCACGCCCTCCACCCCGCACAGCTGGACGCTACCTTGACCGAGGGCGGCCGGGGGGCCGGGGGACCCGGAGCTGGGCCGGGCCCCGGGAACCAAGGCCTGTGATGTGGGCGTCGTCGCCAGGGAACCGGGGGCCCACTCAGCCTTTCCTGGGGTGCCCGAGAGCGGGCTGGCAGGGCAGGTGGGCACCACTGGAGGGGCCCCCGGGGCGGAGCCGTCCCTGCCGCCCGTTCCTCCACCACCTCCGGCGGCAAGCGGCCCGGGAGGACGGCGCAGCCCACCGAGGGCACCGGCGCCTACCACGAACCCGTCCCCTCCTGAGCAACCCGGCCTCGCGGCTCAGACGCGTGTGGCTAAGCCGACGGAGCTCTACTTTCCGCCAGAGGCAGAGTTTACAAGCTGTCCCGGGACCTACTCTCTGCCCCCCGCCCCCAGCCCCCAAGCGTGAGCCGCGACCCCGAAAGGACTCGGACCTCCGGGTGGCAGCCGTGTGGACAGCCAGAGCCCAAACAAGCTGACTCGAACTTGCCCATCTGGCTGCACAGACCGCCTCCTGGGGGGGCGGGGGGGGGGGCACAGGGGTGGCATCTGCTCTGGGAAAAGGATAGGCTAGAATAACAGTGCCTCGGGGAGGAGGCCACTGACCCGACCTGAGTCTCGAGCAGGGGGACCCCCTGGGGGCATGGCCAGGTCTGCGCCTTCGGTCACCAGGTGGCGACGGAGATCCCTCCTCCCTCGGTGGGGGGGGGGGGGGGTCACAGGTCTCCTCCGGGGTCCGTTCTGCCCCCCTTCCTGTTCAGACAGGCCTTAGCTGGAGCCCCTCCTACCCCTGGAGGCCTCGACGAAGGAGGAGCTCCCGGAGAACACAGGCCGCTGAGACCCGGGGGAACCTGCCGACACGCCCAGGCTTGTGGTCACCAGCAGGGGCTGTGCGCACCTCTGCCTGTCCCCTGTCCTCGCCTTGTCTGGGGGCCCAAGGCCCTCACCCAGGCCGGGACCTTGGGCAAGCAGAGAAGCTGCGGGGGAGGGCAGGAGGGGCCGCGGCCTGGGGGGCAGACCCTTGACCGTGCAGCCGTGGGCGGCTCCAGGCCTCTGTTCCCACGTCTGTGCGACGGGGTTCACACGTCCTGCCTGAAGGGTCATCCGAGGGCCACACTGAACAGAGGACCAGGTGTAGGGCCGGGGTTCGAGTCCGTCCCACCCACCGCTGACTAAGCCCCTCCTATCACCCCAGCCTCGCGGAGGCCCCAGGAACCCCAGGGGGGGCGCTCCAGGTCACCTCCCACACCAGGAGCCGCCCCAAGCCTGGGCACCACCCCCTCCATCACACACTGGCCGTGGCACCGGCTCGACCAGAAATACGACGTTGTACAGCAAGCACACGTTTTCGTTAAAAAAAAACCCATCCGACCCGGCCCACGAGGCAGGAGGGAAATGCGTTTACGGCAAAGGCTCCTCACGTTCCTCTTTGTGCCCCAAGGGCCGCACTTCCCAGCCCCCAGGTCGTCTCTCTGAGCCGCGGCGACCCGCCACGGCTCCCCAGAGAGGGTGGCACTCCCTCGTCCCAGCCAAGCCACGTCCATCCTCCCGACGCGCCCCGGCCGCCTGCACCCCTGTCCTCGACCCCTCCCCCACCACGCACCCCGTGACCTCCCAGAGGCTCCCCCGCTCCGGCCCCGGGCACGGGGCCGCGGGTAGAGGCTCCCGGGGGCAGAAGCAGTTTCTAGGGGAGCAGGACCCTGAGGCCAGGATGACGGAGGGGACGGTGGTGCTTCCTGGATGTGGAGCTTGGGGGAGATGGAAAGTTCTGAGGCTGGGTGGTGGGGACGGCTGCACAGTATGGACACTGCACCTGAACCACTGCACCACACACTTAAAAACGGTCAGGGGCGCCCGGGTGGCTCCGTTGGTTGAGCGACTGACTTCAGCTCAGGTCACGATCTCGCGGTCTGTGAGTTCGAGCCCCGCGCCGGGCTCTGTGCTGACCGCTCGGAGCCTGGAGCCTGCTTCCGATTCTGTGTCTCCCCCTCTCTCTGCCCTTCCCCTGCTCATACTCTGTGTTTCTCTCTCACTCTCAATAATAAATAAACGTTAAAAAAAAAAAACAAAAAACGGTTAAGATGATCAATTTCATGTTCCGGGTCTTTTTTTTTTTAATATTTATTTTTGAGAGAGAAAGAGAGCGCGAGCGAGAGCACAAGGCGGGGGGGGGGGTCAGAGAGAGAGAGACACAGAATCCGAAACAGGCTCCAGCCTCCCAGCTGTCAGCAGAGCCTGACGTGGGGCTCGAACCCAGGAACCGAGAGACCATGACCTGAGCCAACTGAGCCCCCCAGGGACCCCTAATTTTTTTTAAGTCATCTCTACACCCAACATGGGACCTGAATTCACGTGGAGCCTGCTTCAGATCCTGTGTCTCCCTTTTTCTCTGCCCCTCCCCCCCTCATGCTGTCTGTCTGTCTCTCTCTCTCTCAAAAATAAACATTTTAAAAAATTAAAAAAAAAAAAAAAGTTGCACGTTCTACCGACTGAACCAGCCAGGCGCCCCTATGTTCTGTGTCTTTTACCAAAATAAGAAAATAAACATTTGAGTTCAGTGAAGGATGTCAGGAACCAGAACCTGAGGGCCAGGCGGGCCGGAGCCTGAGAGTGTGGGAAACGGCCCCCGGCCTCTCCCACACCAGGCCGAGCAGAAGGGAAAGAATCTCTGAGAAGCTTATCTGCCCGAAGCAGGAAATCGGAGATGGAGAGCCAGAGGCGCGGCCGGCGGGGCACTGCTGGGTGGCCCGGCCCCGCGAGGGACCCACCGCGGCCCTCGAATTCAGCACGCGTGATCTGCCCGGCAGAAGGTCCGGTCTGGGCTCCGCACACAGCCGGGTGGGAGACGGCTTCCCAGCCACACCGACGAGGCTCCCAGGTGCCGGGAGGTCTCGGCCGGCCGCCCGCCGCAGGGCGCCAGCTCGCAGAGGCCCGGCTGCCGTCCCTCACTCGTCCGCCGAAGCTGGCACCAGGCGGGCGGGTGACACCGGCCCAGGGGACGTGAGTGGGGGAAAGCCGGGCCCGCTGCCTCCAGTGGGCGGAGTGGCAGAGGGGGCTCGGGTCCGGGCCGGGCCGGCCACCCTCCCCTGGGAGCAGGGACTGGGGACGGGGCAAGAGGCCAGCAAGGGAGCACGGGCAAACCGGCCTCGACAGCGGAACTCGGGCCAGCGCTCGCGATGCGCTCCGTCCAGAGGAGGACGCGGGCCTCAGAGAGGAAAGGCTTCCGTGGTGGCGGCGGCCGGGGCTTAGCTCTGGACTCCTGGCTCCACATCCGGGCCTTCTGGGCCCCTCCGCGCGGCCATCGAGGCCGCCGGGCTGAGTGCCGTGAACGTGGCCTCACTGTGCCTGTGCACGCAGAGGAGGCGGCCTGGAGGAGGTGGCATTTCTCTTGGCCTTGAAGGCCGGCCAAGACTCGGGGAAGGGTGGAGGAGGTGCCTGTCAGCCCCAGGCTGGAATGAGAGAAGGAAGAACCGGCTGGAGGGACAGGCCCCCCCCCCCGCCCCCTGCCCAGGCAGCTCCCACCTCCCCAAGAGAGCAGCCCTGGCTGGCCTGTGACCTCATGGGGGAAATATGCCTTTTCCTGAGCCAGGAACAATAGGTTGGGGGTGGGGGGAAGAGAGCCCTGCCCGGCAGGAAAGGACTCCCTCCTGCCAGGCCCCCTCACCCTCGCGCCAGCGCATGCTTAACCCTTTACAGACCCTCACGCAGCCCCGCACAGCCCCGCAGTCCCATCCAGCAAGCGGTCCATCGGACGCTCGGCCTGTCGATGAGGGAAGTGGGGTCTCGGCCGGTGCAGGTCAGGAAGGGGAGGGGAGGTTCGGGGCCGATCACACACTGCTCCGCTCACGCCACGCGGAGGCCCACACTGGGCCCACGCTGCAGATCAGGCTCCCGGGTCTTGGGCCTTGTCCCCTGGGGCTGGCCGGTGGCAGGTGGCGGGAGACTGCCCAGACCTTCCCCACCCCTTCCCTCCTGAGGGAGCCGGAGCTCCGAGCCTCCGTCTCCCCATCTATAAAGCAGGGTGGACGAGACGTCTGGACGTGGAAGTGCGGGCGGGGGGACGGGCGGGCGCTTCACCTGCCGGCAGGGTCCTCAGTGACCCTGCGGGGGGCGTGGCCGGCACCACTGGCGGGGAGGAAACAAACATGGCCAGGCTGAGCCACAGGCCGCGACACAAGCAGAACGGAGCAGGGTGGGAAGGCGGTGGCCGGCGTGGGCACGGGGACCAGGGCTCACGGGCGCCACGGCTGACACGGGGCGGGGGCTCTGACTTCCAGCCACAGCCCACACCAGTGTCACAAGCTGGAAGCACAGTGTCCCAGGGAGAGGCCGAGGGGCCTGGGCAGGGTGGACGAGCCACAGCCAGCACTGTCCCGGGCACCTACGACGGGCAGGATGGCTGCCTCTACTTTGCAGGTGAGGAAGCTGAGGGGCTCCCGGGGACCGGCGCTGACCCCCTGCCACTCGGAAACGGTGCAGGCCCAGTGACCCTCGGTGCAGGTCAGGAAGGGCCGGGGGTGGGGGGTGGGGTCCAGTGCGGGACCAGCAGGTCTGAGGAGGCAGCTGCGGGCTCAGGGGCCGCCGGGACGGCAGAGGGAGGGGCACTTCCTCCTCTGCGAGCTGTGCCCTGCAGGGGTGAGGCCCTGAGCACCCCGGCTGGGCTGCTGGGTCACAGGAAGAAGGGCTGAGGCCGCCAGCCCAGTGGTCTGGGAGGAAGAGCGCCATGGACAAGCAAACTCGTCCCCACCCCCCTCTGGGCCTCGGTCTCCCCCCTGGTGAAAATGGGACCCAAAGGGCCGGGTCTGAAATCTGGTGGCTCTGCCCAGCTCTACGGGAGACAGGCCTCCCTGTGCCCGCGTCCTCGGCTGCTACGTGACAGGGATCCTGCTGAGCCCCTCCGGGGACCGAGGCCGTGGGCACGGTGCCCAGCACGTGGCAGGAGGGGGCTGGCCGGGCACCGTGGGACGTGGCAGCCGGCCGTCCACGCACAGGATTCCTCTTGAGAGGAACAGAAACAGAAGCCCGATTCGGGCTCGTAGATGTACAAACAGTCCCGGAAAGGTCTATGCCCAGTTGCTGTTGGCGTTTGCCCGTGCAGGAGGGTCCTTGGCCCTGGGAGTCCCCCTCCTCTTAGGGAGAACATTCTCACATGTCCTGGACTTGATCTCAAGTGAAGTGACCCCAAAGAGAAAAGCCTGGCGGGAACAGCGTGGGAGGGGACAGACGTGTGACCCGGGCTCTCCTTTCACGCCAGGGGCTGCCGCTGGGAAGGGCCTGAGTCACCTGAGGCCCCAGGGCACTGCGGCAGCGGGCGGGACGAGACCCGGGGCTCCTGGCCCGGGGCCACACCTCCAGCTCTGCCATCTGCGGCCAGCAGGGCCAAGCCCCTAGGAGGCCAGGTGGAGCCCAGGGACGGGAGGTCAGAGTCCCAGGTGACAGCTGCCAACCCAGGGCGGGGGTCCTGGTCCCAGCCCCGCCACCCTCCCCCTGCCTGCTGTCCCCCAGGCTGTGCTCACCCTGCCTTACTTGGCTCGGAGGAGAAGCCCGTAACACCCTGCTGGCCTGTGCCAGGGGCGGGCGGGGGAGGAGGAGGAGGAGGAGGAGGAGGAGGAGGACAGACGTGGCATAGGGGCTGTCCCTTGCCCTCTGCTGGAGCTGCCCGGGTAGCAGGGCCCGCCGGCCTCCACAGCTGCAGCATGTCCCCAAGCTGGGACCAGACCCTGACCCGAGGTGACCAAAGGTTTGGATCTTTCTGGAAGAGGAAGGTGGGGAGGTGGGCCTAGGGCCCGGGAGTGAGCTGGCCCCACCCAAGCAAGCACCCCGTACCCTCTAGAGACAAGATCTGTGGTCACAGAAAGGCCAGGAAGGCAGGGTTAGAGGTCAGAACCTCGGAGCACAGGGGCGGGAGGGGAGTGAGGGGTGTGCCCGCCACACCCGCAGACCTCCTGGGACCAGGCTCCACTCAGACGCCCCAATACCTGCCCACCGCCCCCCAGAGATGCTTTCCAGAGTACGCCCCGCGGCACCCCACCCAGAGAGCTCTGCTGAGGGGCCTGGCACTCTGTCCCTTAGCAACTCCAGCACTGGCCACACACCGGCCGTTTGGGCCTCTGGCCCCCAGAGCGCCACACAGTCCTGGGGTGGGACCTGCCAGACGCCGACCCGGGGACAGGGGCACCAGCCACGGGCGGGGTGGGGGGAGAAACGGCCACAGGAGCCCCTCACGGTTTACGAAGTTAAGAAACTCAGGGACCTACCGAGGACCCTCTCCTCTCACAGGAAAAGGCTGGCCTGAAGTCCGCAGAGGGCCTCCCACAGCCTCACGGGGGGAGACACAGGGCACAGCGAGGGTCCCCGCGGGCCAAGGCCAAGAACGCCGTGTTACCTAGTTGGAGCCCAGCCAAGAGCCCAGGGCCCCGTGCCGCCGGCCGAGGTTTAATTAGCGTGGGGTCCGGGACACTGGTTTTATGGCTCACCTGACGGCCAGGCCCGTCCCCCTCCGCCACCAGCTCCGTGAGGCTGGCCTGAGGAGGGCCTGGCAGCCACTGAGAGCCGAACACAGAGGGACCCCACAGGAGGGACACCTGCCACGTCCTCCCACGCAGTCCTCGGGTTGGGGGCGCCTGACGGCTCACGGCCCAGCTGCCCTCCCAGCCACACGCAGTCCCAGAAGGACGGCTTCAAAGAGGCGTTGTGGAGTGACGGTGCAGGGCACAGAGGGACAGCACGGGTGGGGGTATGACCTGCATGGTGTCCGGGGACCTGGGGACCCAACAGACACCACAAGAGCCCCCGCCGTGCACGGCAGGCACCTCGAAGCCAGTGGTGGGTGCACGGCGCGGGTGGCCTGGCCTCTACGACCATTCACAGGCCTTCTGACCCCAACGTGTCACAAGTGGGGCCACCTCCTGGCCCCCAGCTCTGGAGCACGTTCCCCTGCCTGGAGGGGGCTCAGCTCTTCCGTGCTTCTCCCTGGGACGCTGCCCAGACACCCACCGAGTGCCCGGTGCCACCAGCAAAGGGTCCCTTCACGTCAGACTCAGGCGGCCCCTCCCAGGGGCAGGACCTGCGTTTCCTCAGACGTCGTGTTTGTCACGGGCTCTGTTCCCGTGAAGGGTCAGCAGCCGGCCACCCTGCCCAGAGGAACCCTCCAGAGAGGAGGCCGGACTCCAGGCACGGGCGGGGCCGCATTCCACAGGGAGGGACCTCCCGGGAGGCACAGGCCACAGGCCACAGGCCGCAGGTAAACAGCCGGGGGGGCAGGGCGCCCAGGAACGGGGTTTAGGGACCGGGCCCCACGCGGCGCCCCCACCCACCTCTGCGAGGTTTGGCAACAACCCCCACCAGGGCCACTCGGAGCTCGGGGGCCCAGCCCGGGAAGGGGCCCCAGGGAGGGGCGAGCTGACAACACGACGTCCCCCAGCCGGCTGCTGGCACGTGTGGGGGCTGGCGGGCTAGAGCCCCCCGGGTGGGTCTCCGCCTGGGCCAGCCCCGTCCAGGGCCCTCGGCACGTCCTCAGGTCACCGCCCTCCCGAGTCCCCACCGCCGGGACTTCCCAGGGACCAGCAGGACATCCTCCAGCCACAGGGAAAGGGGCTCCGCGCGGAGCAGGGCAGACCAGGTGGCCAGGGGCCTGCGCCCGGCGCCCACGTGGAGCCCCGGCCCTGGGGGATCCCTGTGCCCCGCGGGTTCTTTCCTGGACGGCCAACTCGCACCCCACAGGTCAGGCGGCCCCTCGGGCGCAGGCCCCGGGCAGAGAGCGGGCCAGCAGCTCAGGCCGGGGCGCGAGTGACACCTGTGACATCCAGAGCTCCGGCTTAGGGTGCCGAGCGGATGTGGCCCGTGGGGTGGGCGGTCCCGGGCCGGCGGGACCTGCTCCTCCGTGACCCTCTGGCACTTCACCCAGAGGGCGGGGGCCGCAGCTGTGACCCTGCCCTCCACGTGACTGAGGGTCTGACGAGGTGCGTGGGGGGAGGGGGTCAGCCGTGGGGGCCTCTCCTGAGGGTGAGGGGCTGCAGGAACCAGAGTCCTAACACCCGAGGGGGTCCTGCCCCCCGGTCGCGGCACCGGTTGTCCGAGTGTGCAGAGAGGCCCCGGGTCTCGGACAAGTCCCGATGCCCTCTGGCTGGCTGACCCCAGGGTCCAGAGGCCTCTCGGGCTGAGCAGACTACAGCAGACAGGGTTTGATGGCGAGCTCTGGGCGAACGGAGACCCCGCGGGCGCCGCACCCCCCACCGCCCCGGATCCCGGGCTCGTTGATGACTGACATGCCCCTACAGGGGTGCCCGACATCACCAGGGCCACACCACACAGGGGACCCTGAGCCGTGCACCTGTCCCTGGGCCACCCGGCGCCTCACACGGGCCGAACTCACCACCCAGCAGAGACTGCCAGATGGGGGGCCGCTCCCCTGGTCTCGACAACAGCCCCCCCGGAGCCGCTGAGGCCCGGTCCTCCGTGCGGATGCCAGAGGGGACCATGGAGCTCCAGGAGACAGGGCGGCAAGGGTCCACACCCGCCACAGACCCCGAATAATAAACACACTCGACCCGGCCCATCGTGTGTCAGTCTGTCATGAGCCCAGTGATGTGCGGAGGGCACGGGGGCCAGAGCGCTGCCTCCAGGGGCCCAGACTCCTGGGGACGATGGTGGACACAAAGGCACAATGAATGAGTCAATGAGAACAAGTCTTGTGGGAGCCAGCAGGGAGGGGCTGCTGGGACTGGCCTCCAGGAAGCCCTCCCCTTGGGGGCAGGGGGGACCCGGGCCCGGAGATCCCACAAAGGATGATCCAGTGCAAAGGCCCTGAGGTGACCACGCTCTCAGGAGACCCAGAGGAGGGCAGCGTAGCACCCCAGGAGACCGCGTCCTCCCACAGCCCCAACCAAGGCGGCCGTGTTTTCCTATCAGGTCCTCGTCGGGCCAACATTTAGCATAACCCATCTAGAGAGTGGGGGTCCTTAAAGTAGGGGTCCCAGCGCAGGTTCTCAAGCTCGCCAGGTCACGAGGGGCCGGGCCCCGCGGTCGGTGCTGGATCGGAGTCTCTGGGGACTGGGACGCGCCCCGCAGACCCAAGGCCCGCGCTCCAGAAACTGCCTGGTGAACTGAAGGACCCAGGGCGTCCTTCCTCCAACCCAGGAATGTGACTGCATCACAACCCGGCGGCCGTCCTGTCTTCTGAGGCAGCACCCAACCTCACAGCGTGACCTGGGACCACCCTTCAAGGACAATGGCCTTCTGCTCCCTGCATGCTGGGGTCCCTTATCCTCTGGCCTTCGGCCGCTCTCCTGCGAGTGCCTTCTCCCCACAAATCCCAGGATGGCATCCACTGCACGGACGGCCACCGCAGCCAGGCCCACAGACAGCCCGGGCTTCAGAGGAGTCTCTGGGCGGCTTACCACCTTCCGGAGGCCACGCCAGCCTTTCCAGATGTGGGGGTCCACCCCGGGCAGACCAGGTACCCGCATCTCCTCCCCAGCTCTGGGCCCAGGACCCAGGGTTGGGGCACTGACTCAGAGCCCCACCCCGTGACTCAGCCAGCCCACGGCACCCCGAGTCTCAGCCTGTCCGGCGTGGCTCGCGCGCACGGCCGCAGGGTCCGGTTGGCCCTGCTGGGGGGGGGGCCCTTCCCGGCAGGAGAGAGGAATGCCTTCTGGCCACCTCCTGTTGGCAGGCAGGGGTGGGGGGCGGGGTGGCTGGCCAGGTGAGAGGCAGGGGACGCAGGCCCTTAGGAGCCCGGCCCTCCCCGGGGCTGAGGGAACTTGGGGGGGCAGCACCGGAGGCTGAGGAAGGGGGCTGTCGTCACGTCTGTGTACTTCAGCAGGGGACCGTGTCAGGTCCCGGCTCCGCCCCCTCCGCTCTGTCCCCCAGTGTCCTCTTTGTGAAATGGGGCACCGACGGGCATGTGTGCCGTGACCACCTTTCTCCCCAGCCGACGCCCGCCCAGCTCAGGGCCCGTCTCCAGAAGGCACCACCCTAGTGAGCGAGCGCCGGGCCCGCGGCGACCCTGATATGTTATCTGCGCCCTGGATCAGGCAGGGAGGTCAGGGGCTGTGCCAGCTGTCAGGGCGCCTGGCGATGTGACGAGACACACACGCGCCGTGCGCAGAGCAGCACACCTGCGCGGTCGAGTGCCCGGTCGGGAGGGTTGGGACCGGGCCTTGGGGGCCCGGCGTGTGGTGGTTTCCGCCTGAGCCTGGCCAAGCTGCGGGGAAGGTTTGCCTTCCGAGGATTCACGTTGAAACCGCGAACCCTAAGAGCAGCAGGTGACCCTCCGGGAGCCAACCGGAGCCAACCGGATGAAAGCCGCAAGAGCACAGAGCAGGCCCCTGGGAAAGAAGGCGCTCTCCAGGGCTGCCCTGTGGAATGCGGACTGGGGATTGCCACTTCCTCTCTTGCCCGAATTCCCAGCCGGCCGCGTGCTCCACGGCCACGCCAGCCAGTCCCCGGAGCAAACGTGTTCCTCTCTCACGCGTCTGCGCCCATCGGTGCTCCTGTGGGATGTCGCATCCGTCTGCGTCCCACTGGTCCCGTTCCTCTGACGGACCCACCCGGTACTGACGGTCAGCACCTGTCTCTGCAGTGGGCCCAGGTGGCCGCAGGCTTGGGAGGACAGGGTGCCGGGGCCCCAGGAGCTCTCTGGAAATTCAACAAGCTCGTGAAATGACCGAGGGAAAAATCAACACGGTCCGCTCATAACAACCGGCCCGGCCCCACCCCCAGGAAGCCAGACTCCGGAGCAGGGACCCAGCCCCCACTGCCCCGAGCGTCCAGGCACAGGACTCGAGCAGTGGGGCTCTCCCCGGCCGGAACCCGGGCCGCGAACACTCCCTTGAGTCGCCTGCACTGTGAGGTGTGTCCGCAGAGAAGCGCCCAGGTTCCGTGCCTCCCGCCAGCGCGGGGTCCACAGGGTGGACGGCGCCGAGTATGGGGCCCGTGGCTCATTTCCCTGTGATCCTCTCCCTCCGCCAGCAAAAACACGCTTGGGATTCAGGATATCCTTCCAGAAAGAGCCACTTCAGAGCTCCAGAATCCCATCGGGGTCATTTCCAAGGGGACATTCCTGCAGCCGTCTGGGGCCAGAGAGAACCAAAGCACACTGGCCGAGGGGCGGGGGCCCGAGCTCCCGAGGGGCCAGATGCCAGAGGCCCCGGGGGAAGCAACGGGCGTCCCTGGAACCCTCTGCCCCTCCCCCATCCGTACGCCAGATCCCCGCCAAGCGCCAAGCACGGTGTGTGCCAGCAGCTCGGCCAAGGCAGGGCTGGCCTCCCCGCACAAGCCCTTGGTGGAGGGAGGCCCCACTGCGGCCCGCTCACGGGGGAGGGAAGTCACAAGCCAAGGCCCCTCAGACAGTGAGTGACAGCACCAGGCGGGACCGGGCCCTCCTGGCCTAGCTGCAGACCGCCCGTCAGGGCCCGGCTCCCCCGCCGCACGCGAGACGGCCGTGCCCTCAGCCCCGGCCCGGCTCCCCCCGACCCCCCTCAGTTCAACAGGCCCCCAGACCGAGGCCTGAAGTTCCGTGCGGTCGTGGGGCAGGGCCCGGGGCCGGTCAGTGTCACAGCCCCGCCAGCCTCGGACGGCGGTCAGCACCGGCTCCCGGTGATGGAGTACACTCCCCAGACGAGAGCAGAAACGATTAAGTGGCCACTTTGAGAGCAGACGGCGCAGCTCCCCATGCCCTGGGGGACACAGCGGGTGGGGACGGGGCAGGCCTGGCTGAAGCTATATGTTCAGTTCCTGGAAAAAGAGGGACACGCTGCCGGCTCACCCACGGCATCCTGTTTTTATGGAAACTAATCTAATTCCTAACGGCGCAGCAAGCAGCAGACATCCAAGGGGGTCCCGAGAGGCCGCGGCGAAGGGGCGCCCGCAAGGCGGGAGGGCTCCCGTGGCCCGGCGCGGTGGGCACGGCCGCCCTCTGCCAGCGCCACTCCCGAGGGTCAGAGCCCCCCCCCCCCCCCCCCCCCCCGCCCGGCGGGGGGGGGGGGGCCCCCCCGGGGGGAAAAAGAAGCGGGCCGGCCCCCCCCCCCCCCCCCCCCCCCTTCTCAGCCGGACTCTGTCGCAGGAAGGCTGCCTGGGGCAGACAGATGTCCCCGTGGGGCTCCCGCCCACGACACGCACGTCAGAGAGTGCCAGAGATGCCACAGCCTTCGGGGACCTCCTCCCGACCTGGCAGCCCGATGGCTTCGGGCCCGAGGCTTTGGAGTCCCAACAGCCTCGGCCGGAGCCTGGCTCTAGGTCTGTGCCCGTGTGGCCCCCGAGCCTCAGTGTCCGCACCTGCTCGAGGGGGACACCAACCCCACCCACGAGAGGCTGCCCTGCGTGACGCCCGGAGTAAAGCGGCCGGCCCTTCACTAGCACCGTCTGCTGGGTTCACACGACGTGTGCCTGCTGACGCCCACCCGGGGCCCGGGCTCTAGCCGGACACTGACGGGGGACTCGGCCACCTGCCCGAAGCCGCGAAAACCGGGCCTTACTTCCCGCTGCCCACCACAGCGACCTGACCGCCCTTCCAGGCCCCTCCGGCTCCTCAGGGTCAGGGCTGAACCTCCGGGCTACGCTGGCTCCAGGGGGCCTGAAGGCAGATGTCTACAGGGCACGGGCCGGCCCCGACCCCGGGCTGCCGCAGAGTTCCCACTCACACACAGAAGGGACGTGCGTCCCCGTGGGCCTCCCCCAACTGCCCCTGGGAGGCCCAGCGAGCGGGTGGCCCAGGGAAGCCCGAGACGGGGCCGGGCGGGCCTGCCGGCTCCTCCCGCACTCACTGGGCACCCGGCAGGCCCGCGGAAGCCTACTCTTTCCGCCTCATCCGGGGAGGGGACCACGTGGGGAGGTCCCCAAGGCCGAGGACATCCCCGCTCACAAGCAGACATGATCTCCTCTGGCCGGGCCCCTCCCCGCTCCCACCGCCAGCCAAGCGCACACATTTCCACCCTCACAGGGACCAGCCTGACACCTGTCCTCTGGGCCCTGACGCCAGCCCCACGCCGCGCCCCTGCGACCGATCACGGGGCCCCATCGCTTCCAGCTGTGGGACCGGGAGCCTGCTCATCCTCTTTCAAGCTGATTCTGTGGCTGACGCCTCAGAGGGTCCGTGAGGACGGGGGGCTTGGGGTTCACGGCGGCCACGCAGGGCACCGCCGTCTTGCTCGTCCATCAGCAGCCTGGAACCGCACCCTCAGAGCAGGGAGCTGCCTCAGGGGGCCCGGCCCTCTGCCCCGGGGCTCCAGCCGAGGCTGGTGCCGGTTCCCAGCGTCCGGGGCCGGGGAGCCTCCTTCTGGGAGGGCACCAGAAAACTCCCCGGCCGCCAGCGCTCTGAGGGGACGGAGGAGGAACTGTCAGGATGGGCGCCCCGCCCCCCAGCACGGGCTCCACGCGGGGGCAGAGACGCACCTGCCCGGACCTGGGCCGGGACGCGTCCCGAGCCGGGAAGGACCCTCCTGCCGGCGGCCCACGAAGTCAGCCGCGAGGCGTCCCCGCTGCTGACCTGGGGGAGCGCCCACCAGCCCGTGACTCGGCCAGACCAGCAGGTTCCACTGTCCCCACCCAAGGGGACAGCAGCCCCAGCAGCCACCACCTCGGCTTCGGGAGGTCCCCAAGCTGCCCCACATTCCTCCCTGGTGAGAGCACAGGCGCCCTGCGGGGCTGCAGGGAAGAGGTCCCTCGCCGGAGCGCTCGGCCCCCGCAGCTGCACCCTGGACGGCCCGCGCGGGACGTGGTGGGGCGTGGGCCATTCGGGGAGCCGCGGTTCAGAGGCCCCGCCCCGCCCGTGCCGGGGCAGCGAGGGCTCGGGAGGGGCGGCCAGCTCAACGAGGTCCCGGGGCCCACGTCGCCCGGTGAGTCACCCCAAGGGCCACCGGCCGAGCCGGGCAGGTGCTGACCTTACGACTGGGGCACAGGGAGGCCCCCGGAGGGCACGGCAGCCCCACAAGGCCTCCCTGCAACACCCCAGGTAGGTCTGCTCTGCTTCTAAGGCGAGGAGCTCGAGGCTCAGAGACGCTGTGGGACTTGTCCCAGGGTGCCCAGCAGCAGGGCCAGATTTGGGGTCTGACGGAGCCAGCACAGAGAAGCTTCGCCGGGCATTTCCCCTCCCACGGTCTCCGTTCCACAGGCACCCACGCGTGGCCTCATGAACCAGTGGGGCTTTCTTAATATTTATTTATTTTTGAGAGAGGAGAGAGCATGTGCACACACGAGTGGGGGACGGGCAGAGAAAAGGAGAGGGGGAGAGAGGGAGACAGAATCCCGAGCAGGCTCCACGCTGTCAGCACAGAGCCCGAGGCGGGGCTCGATCCGACGAGCCGTGAGACCCCGACCCGAGCCGAAATCAAGAGTCGGACGCTTCACCGACTGAGCCCTCCGGGCGCCCCTAAACCAGTGGTTCTGAGGACTCTTGCTGCGGGACCCACACAGTCGACCTGAACCCCAGCACGGCTGTACCTGGGGGCGCCCCAGGGACGGCGTTCAGGACCGGCAGAGGGCAGCTGAGGTCCCAAGGCAGCCCCAGGGGGCCCTCCACTCTCCATCTGTACACAGAGCAGGGGGGAGGCAGGACACGGATTCACGCAAGTGCCAGGAGCAAGTACGAACAGGTGCCGCCCGGGGTCGTCCCGGTGGGAGGCCCAGTCCCCGCACGGCCACTAGCGTGACAGGGAGAGAGAGGACCAAACAGAACAGGCAGAGAGGGAGAGGCGAAAAACGCGGACCTCGGACACTGCTGGGAGCGTCCGACCACAGCAAACCCCCTCGGGGGTAGGGTTCCTCTTAAGAATGTGACAGACGGCACGTAGTCCCCTCAGGGATCTGACAAAAGACCTGACCGGACATGAGGAGTGGACGTAAAACGTGTGACCCACAGGGAACGATGTGGCCACAGACCGCCCCTCGCCCGATGGAATCGAGCCAACGGGAGAGGGCAACCCAGCATCCGGACCGTCAAGCCAATGGGGGTGGGACCCGAGAAGGAACGAGGGGAGGGGGGCGACCAGAACCCTGTAGGTCAAGGCCCCCGCCTACAGTCCCGGCTCTCACCTTCGACCCCCCGCTCCGTAGAGACCCTTCCTCACTCTTCCTCCGTCCTGATTCTACTCCGCCTGCGACTCGTTGACCTTGTGCCCACCTCTTCATGCTTCGAGGCGGGTGGCAACGAACCCCGGGGACCGAGGTAAAAAATCCTGCGCTAGGGTGACTCAGCCCTACCTCAGGGCCTTGCCACGTGCCGGCAACACCGCCCGCAGACGCAAAGGGAGGCTCAGTGGCTCCTGACCCTCGCGACGCCTGGGGTGTCCCCCAGGCTGGAGAACACGGTGCAGCCGGCCTGGCCCAGAAGCTTCTCAGGCCTCCTCTGGAGACAGCAATCTCCACGCCATCCGCCCGGGGGGCCAGGGTCTCCACGCAGAGCGAGCCTTCAGAGGAGCGTGTCCCCCCCCGGCACACGCACGTGACTCTGCTTCCGATCCTTGTCCCTTGCTCGACACACAGGGAACCCAGGGGCACAGACCGAGTGGATAACACGCCCTCTGACAGAGGAGAGCAAGGAGCCATGTGGCAAGCGCCCTGCCCAGCCATTTCGGGGGAGACGGGGAGGGGGGAGTACGTGGCAGGGGTCTGGTGAACGGAGTGCGGACCCCTCCCCGTGCGGCCTCACTCTGGAAGGCCCGAGGACAGCCCCTACCCCTTAGCGTCTCCACCCACAGCCTCGGAGGGCAGGACCGATGGGCAGGGAAGAGGAAGGCCTAGCGTCCCCCCAGCTTCCTCAGGCACAGGACACAGAGACACGGGATCCGTGGCTCACCCCCCCCCCCCCCCGCCCCCGATGTCCAGGATTCTGCGCGGAGCCAGCCCCCGGCCAGACGAGGCTCCGGCACGTTGTTCCCGTGCTGGCTGGAGTCATTCTGTCCACGGGAGGTCACACCGTCCACGGCCAGGAAGGGACCTGGAGCAGGAGGGTCCTTGCCGAGGTCAGAGCAACAAGGGCCCGCAGCCGAAGAAAGAAGCTGTTCGGTCCCGAGGACCCCGTCTGGTGCCAGTCCTGGGCCCACAGGGCCCCCCCACCCCCCACCCCCCACCCCGAGCCCCTGCCCCTAAACATCCTGACCGTCTCACCCTGGGCTGGTGAGGTCTGCCCGCAGGACCGTGTCGATCCAGGACACGGGGCCGCAGGGACTCCCGGGTGGCCGGTCTGCGGGGAAGACGTGCGAGGACCTCACGGGGCCCCCGGAGGGCCAAACAGGGCACGCTGTGCGCGACAGCCCTGAGCCTTCCTGCCTTGTCCCGGACTCGACCCGTGAGGCCAGGGAGATGGTCCTGGGGGGGGAGTCGGTCGGGAGAAGGAAAACCATGCAGGGCACGCAGGCGTCCGCTGCATCCTGGGAACACGGGCCGGCGGGCCGGGAGGCCCGGACAGTCACGTTCACCGTCACTTTCACAACAGGCCGGCCAGGGCAGCGCGAGAGGCCCGGCCACGGCAGGCGGCCCCTGGAGACGGGCACGGGGGCCCCGGGGGAGGCCTGGGCAGGCACGCGAGGGGCGAGCACAGCAGGAGGTGCGCGGGGAGCAGCGGGAGACAAGTCAGGACACGGGTCAGGACACGCCGAGAAGCCTGCCACGTGGCCGGCGCCCAGGCCGCGGCCACAGCACGCACGACGGAGGTGGGGAGCTGACCACATAAACAGGGCACGGCGCGAGCCACCGGGGCTTGGAATTACAAACGCCGGCTCTTCAACAGACCTCGTCAGGGGCATGATTAGAGTCGGCAACCAGAGGCGGGGAAACCGACCAAGACCTTAGAACCCAGGCCCGCAAAGAACAGCCACAAGTCGAACGCAAAAGACAGACCCGCAACCCAACGTTTTCAAGCAGGCGACTGTTAGACGCACGTCACAGAGGGAGACCTCGAAGGTCAGGGCGGCGCGGTCCAAAGCCACGGGACCCACGTCACGCCCTCGAAGCGGGGGCAGCCCGAGGTCAGCACGCGCTGGCGAGGGCGCCCGGCCCGGGAGCGGGCACCACGAAACGCCGGGACGGCGGCGGCTTCCCGGAGGCACCCACCGCCCCGTGCCCCGCCATCCCATGTCCGTGTGCGCGAGCGAACGTAACCCACCCGGAGCAGAAAGACGGTGGGGTGGGGGGCGTCCACGTCGGGGACCAGCGGGCGGGAGCAACGGCCGGTGCCGGGCCGCACTCGCACAGCGCAGGCGGTCCCGCCGACGTGAGCCCCAAAGGCAAACAGAAGTAACCTGGGGGGCAGAGGTCAGTCGTGGAGGGTGACCGCCAAGTGCCTCTGGCACAAGCACCAGCTTGGTGGGGGGGCGCTCACACGATCCGTATTCAACTGTCAGACGCACCGGACGGACACTTAAGCTCGCGCCCTTGGTCACATGACGCCTCAGTGAAAAACACAGGCGTGGACCAAGGACCGTCCTCCGCTGGGGCCTCGTCTGGACCCGCGAAGCCGGCCACGGAGCAGGCTCTGCAAACATTTGGAGCAGGCTCTGCAAACATACTTGCCGAGTGAAAGACTGAAAGATGGTGGCAGTGACCCAGTCCCTGGGGAAGGGCAGCCACAGGCACGTGGGGGCGAAAGGAAAGGACGGGCAGGGCCTGGGGCAAGATCCGCCCCAGGAACGGGGGAGACACGTGTGATGCACTAACAGGCCGAAGGCACGGGCCCGAGGGTCGCGGCTCCGGGGTGGGCCGACCTGTGCCAACGGCCACTCTCCCTCCACAGCGGCACCCCCAGGGCCCCATGTCACGAGTGAACACCAGAGTCGGAGAGATGACACAGAGGTCCGTGCCCAAGTGACCGGTCAGCGGGAGGGGCGGCCACACAGCCTCAGGGTCGGGGCCAAGGAACAAGGTCTGTAGCCCAGGGGGCAGTTCAGGAGGGGGCAGGGCTGCAGGCCGTGACGTCTGCACTCGTGAGGGCGGCTTGGAGGCCACGTCCCAGCTGCACCTAGACTGGAAGTCACAAGGACACACGTGCCAGCCTGCCAGGAGGAGCCTAGCACCTCAGCACGGGTGACCGCGGCCAGCCTGGGCAACGTGCTCCTTTGGGGAGCGTGAGAAGACCCCCCCACCCCCATCCAAGGGAGACAGACCTGCCTCGGCCCACAGCCCGGCCCTCGGGAGTTGCCAGTGGGAGCTGTGCCCCCCCCCCCCCCCGGCCACCGCACGCAGGAAAGGAGAGCAGAGAGAGAGACCAGCTCGGCGGGGCCCCGGGATGGACCATGTGGTTTCCCCTTAAAACCCCCTTTAAGGGTGTTACAGTGATGAATTCTTTCTCGTTCCTTTATTTATTTTGAAAGAGAGAGAGCAGGGGAGGGGGCAGAGGGAGAGAGAGAGAGAGAGAGAGAGAGAGAGAGAGAGAATCCCAAGCAGGGATGGGGCTCAAACCCACAAACTGTGAGATCCTGACCTGAGCTGAAATCAAGAGTCGGACACTCAACCAATTGAGCCCCCCAGGCGGCCGGTGAGGTGTTGCTTTAGACGCTGTTTCAACCATGAACAGAAATCAATGAGCGGGGCGGGGGTGGGAACGCCCTCACAGAGGCAGGACTGGACCCTGGGCTCAGCTGACAGTCACAGGCCCTGCTGATTCCAGCGGATGACAGATCAAGACTCCTCCTCAGGGGCCACTGGGGACCCCCCGCCTGGCCCTCCCCTGCCCTGCCCCTCTGTACCCACGGTGACCAGGATCTGAGGAGTCCCTCCCACCCCCCGCAGCAGCTCTGCTCTTTCCCAAGCTGGGGGAGGGACCGGCCAGCTGACACCCCCTAGGTGCTGCCGGGACACAGCTGCACGGGGAGCCGTCTGAGGACCGTGCCCCTCACCCAGCCACAGCACCCCCCCCTCCCCGCCGTCCACGAGGCCCCCGTCCCTCCTGCGGAGCCTGCTGGCTCTAGGGCCATCTCGGCCGCCCTCCGCTGGCAGAGGAAACCACAGGAGGCGGCTGAGGCGGCCTGGTCCCTCTTTAGCCTGAGCCCGAGGAAGGAGCAGTGGCCTGGCTATATATACTCGGGGAGAAAAACAGTGTGCAGGTCGAGCCTGGTAAACAGCTAGCCCGTTAGAGGGAACCTAAAAATACTCCCTATAATTATGTTATTAAAACACACCAGAAAAATCGACCCACCCCACTCAGCAGAGTCCCCGCGAGACGGCTGCACGGAGGCAGGAGGCCACGCACGTCGGCCTGAGGCCGGCCTGGCGTCACCCAGGGGCCGGGCTGGGCTGGCCCGGGCGCTGCCCCACGGCGCAGGGCGGCTGGCCTCGGCCTCATCTGCCGGGGGACGAACAGAAACCCCCGGGTCCCCATCCCCTCCTCCGTCCCTGGGGACGGCACCGATGTGGTCCCGGAGACCTGGGAGCAGCCCGGACTCCCAGAGCAGGGGCCCCAGTAACTGAGGGACTCCCTGACGGGGAAGGACGGAAGGGGAGACTGAGTCACAGTGCTGCTGCGCGGCCCCCGCGGCGGATCTGCTCGTGCTTGGACGAGAGCAGGCAGCACCCTGCCTCGTGGCTTCCCAGGCTCAGAGGCCAAGGGCACTTTACCTCATCTGACTGAAATTTCACCGTTTCACGGAAAGCATTCCTCTATTACTTGTGTATTGAAAACGAAGCAGGAAGTGAAAACGGGGAGGCTCCACCTCAACCGTGCACTCCGCAGTTTCCACCCCCACCTCCTACCAGCCGCCATCAAGGGATTAGAGCCTAGAAAAGACGCCCCCCCCCACCCCCATCCTCCAGGCCGCGGCTCAGCTCCTTCCAGACAGGTGCCCCCTCCCCAGCCTGGCCGCCAACTTCTCTCCCCAGCAGGTGCTCAGCCCCCCAGCCCAGCCTCGGCTCTGTGCCGCGTTGCTGGGGGGTGCGTCCTACAGGCGTTATTTGGGGGCTCCGTTGCACTGCGTTTCCCCCCCATCTGTGATCGGCCCGGCACCACAGGAACAAAGCCAACAAAGGCACTTATGGACCAGAGTGCCAGGCGCTGGGGGGGGGCCCCAGGTGACCTTCACGGCCAAGGAAAGCAAGCCTGGTCAGAAAGGGAGAAGAACGAACCCCCCCAACACACACACACACCCACCACTGGCCCCAAAACAGAACTTAGGCTCCTGCCCAGAGCTCTGTCCCACGAGAGCTGGATGAGGGAAAGTTTGAATGAATTTGGGAAAGACTCCGGAATCTGCGCGGGTGGGCGTCGTGCGCGGTGGCCGGGGGCCAGGCTGCAGACACCTTCCGGCCCTCAGCCCGCCCAGAACACCACACCGCCCCCTCCCCGGGCACCGCCTGTGGCTGGCCGGCAGCCTGGAGCGCACGGGACCCTAGTGGCGGTGGCCCCTCCCACCCAGCTCCCCGGACACCCGACCTGGCCGCTGACCGCCGGCACTCAGCCTGCGAGCCGCACATCTGGAAAAGCGCTCTGGGGCTCCCGGCCCACCAGGACCGTGTGGGAGGCCTGCCCCGCCCCTGCTCCTAGACACCACCGAGATCAGAGACCTGGGCACCGCCTTTCAACTTTTATTAGCCGGTTTACAGGCGAGGAAACTGAGGCCCAGAGAGTGGTGAGGGCCTGGCAAGTTCAGAGCAGGACATCCCCCCCCCCCCCCCCGCCCCGCCCCAGCGAAGTCAGCCAGGCCTCCCCTCCCGGTCCCAGAGACTTTCCGTCCTGGTTCCCCTGCAGGCAGGTAACATCAGGCCAGGACAGAAGAAGCTTCATCCTACCTGCGTGACCTCAGGTGAGTAAATCAGGCTCCCCAACCCTTAGGTTCCTCATCCGGAAACCACCCAAAACTCAGAGAAGTGCAAAGGTGAGGGTAGGGACAGAGCTCAGGGGAGAGAAGCTGGTCCCGCCCCGCCCCACCTCTCCCGGAGGCTCCAGCCACGCGGCTGCTCCCCTCCAGGAGCAGGAGGCAGACATTCTGCCTGGGTCCGCGCAGCGGGCGTGTGCAGCCCTATCGGCTGCTCCCGTAGTGCTCGAGCCCCTCACCCGCGGAGGCATGAAAGTGGCCTGGGAACCGGAAGGAAAAAGGTCTCCGTTACGGAAGAACCCTACGTAAGTAATGCCTACGCATCTCTAAAACAGGTAGCAAAGAGGGGCGCCCGGGTGGCTCAGGCGGTTAAGCGGCTGACTTCAGCTCAGGCCATGATCTCATGGTCCGTGGGTTCAGGCCCCGCGTCGGGCTCTGGGCTGACGGCTCGGAGCCTGGAGCCTGCTTTGCATTCTGTGTCTCCCTCTCTCTGTGACCCTCCCCCATTCATGCTCTGCCTCTGTCTCAAAAATAAATAAACATTAAAAACATTTTAAAAAATAAATAAATAAAACAGGCAGCAAAGAAAAACGCCGCATTCTGTTGACTGCTAAGTCAAAGGAGGCCCAGAGCGGTCAAGGGTGGCTTCCTGTAAGAGGAAGCTCACGCCCGGGCCCGAAGATGGCGGCGGCAGCAGGGGTGTCTACGGCCCTCTGGTGGGCTGGCCCTGTGTCAGCACCGCATCACGGAGGGCAGTCCCCCGCAGCTGCGCTCGGAGCCCCCGGGGCCCATCAGGGCAGAGTCCCCAAGGCCCACTCTTCCTCCCCTCCATCTTCCGAGCCCCAGAAGCAAATTTAGTGCTGGGTCAGAAGAGCAGACACCGCCCAGGAAGCAGCCCTGGGGCCGGGATCTGAGGCCGGGGACTCCTCCCACCCCCAGCGCACACACTTCCTCTGCAGGACCCTTCCCGGCCGGAGGGGGGGCTCTCCGCATCCCGCAGCCAGGGGGACGAGCGCAGGTGACCCCTCGTCAGCTCCCCCAAGACCTGTGCGCACACACACCCCCGGGGTCCTGTCACGCAGCCTCCTCCATCCTGCTGACTCACTCAGTCTTCCCAGGGCCACCCCAGCTCCGCGGCCACCCGGCTTCGGCTCCGGGTGCTTCCCTCCCTAGTGGGCCCCGCGGGGAGCACGGGCCTGGGAGCGGGACGGCCCCAGGCTCCACACTGGCTCTGGGCACAATGACTCACTGCGAATCCACCCCTGTCCCTGCCTGCCTGGTCACGAGGGTGTTGGGACACTGACGGTGAGAAGAAGGAAGTGTCCCCATTCTGAACGGCAACGCTTCTCGGGGACCGGGTGGCGCAGGTGACGCCGGGTGCAGGGGGAGGCCGACAGGCGAGGCCAGGCTGCCGCACCATGTGGGTTTCCCGTAGTTGGTGAAGTTACCGTGGTGTAGCCACCTTCCCTGCAGACGGCCAAGTGTGTTTCTGGCTGCCCCGGTAGGACCGGGCCAGGAGGCGTGGCCTATCCTACGGGAATCACAAAATGTCCTGCCCGGACATCTCTCTAGAAGCTTCCAACTCTGGGACGTCCCCCCCCCCCCCCCCCCCGGCTCCAGGGCCGGCAGAGGAGCTGAGAGCCGGGGAGCGTCTGCCATGGTGCAGGGGCAGAGTCAGGCTGTCCAGGGAGTGGCGTGGGGTAACAGAGGGGCACCCCAGCACAGCTCGAGCCCTCACCGTGGCCGTTGCCCGAGCCGGCACGGGGCACACGTGACCAACATCCAAACGCCTCACCCGGCATCCGCACACACACACTTCCAGAACACCGCGGAACCAACCATTTCCAGCCAGAGCCTGGCAGAGGACGAGGAGGCACACAGAAAAGCAGCAGAGCCAATGGCAGCCGGTCTTGCCATCAGAGGGACAGCAGGAGGGTCCCCGGGGAGCTGCCCACGCCCAGGACAGGAGACCAGCCTCCAGAGTCTCAGGTATCATCCGCAGGGCTCTCAGCTCAGTCGGTTCCACAACACCCTCCCCCAGAGCTCAAGAAAAAATACTGAGGCCCAAGCCCTACACCCAGGCACGGAATCGGCGTGGGGCACGGCTTGGGCGTCAGGGGTTTTTTTCTTAAGTAGACTTTATTTGGAACTGAGAAAAGGGCACCGTGAATTCACCATCAGTAGTTGACAAGCTCCCCAGGTGACTCCAGTACGGCCCAGGTGGGAACCCTGAGCCAGAGCCAGCATCCATCACCCACACGGGGAACAGCCAGGAGCCAGGCAACCCAGGAGCCCTGACTGACTATCAGGCCAGCAGGCTCTGGCCCGTGGGCCGAAATCGGGCTCCCAGGAATGGTTTTTACAGGTTTCAATGGTTGGAAAAAATATCAGAAGAGTTCATGATGTGAAAATATTTACTCTGTGGCCCATTCCCGGACCAGTCTGCCATCGCGCACCAGAACGCTCGCCAGCTGGGGGGAGGTGTGTCCTTCAGGAAGGGGCCCCACCTCCACAGTGCCCCCCCCCCCCGCCTAACGGGTTCCTTTCCCAGCTGGCAAGGCCAGACGGAGGACGACACAGGTGTGCTGCAGGGCGATCAGAGATAAACCCGTCCTCGGAGAAGCTTACCTGTCCCCCCCACCCCCACCCCTCACCCCTCACCCCTTCTAGCTAGGTCTGGTCTGTTTGTTTGTGCGTCTGGCTTTCCAGAGGCAAGAGGAGGAAAGCCAGCCAGTATGGTGTATAGGCCGGGTGACCCTGAACTCTCCCCTGAGCAGACCCCGAGCTGCCCTGTCCACACAGGGCTGACTCAAGCTCTCCTCTCCGACCTCAATGGTTTCCATTGATTCCTGTCCTCAAAATTCCCCTGTTTCACGGTCTCCCTCTGCGACAAATCAAAACACGGTCTGTTTGGGAGCCCGAGTGCAGTGCAGGCGGCTGGGCTCTAGTAGTTCCCGCACATTCCCGGCCCCGGGGGATCCGCGCCCCTACCTAGAACAAAAGTTGGCAGGGGCCTACCTGGAGCGATTTAAGAGGCCCTGGAAGGACTTTCAGAATCAAAACACCCCACCCACCACGGTCGGACAGATTTCCACCCAACAGACAGGCTTTCACAATGCAAATCATTCCATGTTTCCGAGAACGAATTTAATCAGACTGCTTTCCAGCTCACACCCGTGAAGATGGCCTCATGTGGAGGGGCCTCCGGCCAGTGAAGGGCGGAATGAGCTCCTGGGCACTCTGCCCTGGGCACAGAGAAGGCAGGGGGGGCCTTAGGGGCACCAAGAACCCAGTGACCTTTCCGGAAGGGGCACGGACGCCAGGGTGGGGGACCCTCAGCTCTAATACTAAGGCCGGAGCCTTCTGGGGGGTGTTCCCCCTCCGGCCCCAGACAGACCCCGGAGAGTAAGCCAGGGAGCCGGGAAGGGCAGGGAGAAACTTACAACTATGGTTCCCAAAGCAGAGGCCTGCCCCAGGCCGCGGGGGTGGGGCCGGGAAGGGGAAAGGGAGCCGATCTGAGCGATGGGAACCGTCGGGAGGTTAGCTGGGCTCCGGGAGGCTCCAGATTAAACAGCTCCAGGCAGGAAGCCCGCCTTCTCCCAGATTGGTCAGGAAGTCGTGATGCAAGTTTGCGCGTTTTTTGTTTTGTTTTTTTTTTTGTTTTTTTTTCTTTAACGCGAAACAGGGAAAGAGATCGGTGCCCCCTCCTCAGCGCTGCGGCCCTCCCTCGTGAGCACGCCCTCGCCCCGGGTGCCCGGAACTTCCCCACGTCGCGGCGGTGGCACCAGCCGCCCCCCCCGCCCCCCCCCGCCCGCTCCCCCCGGCCCCCCCCCCCCCCCCCCGCCGCCGCCCTCCCTCCCCGGCGCTCTCATGCGTCTGGAATGCGGGCGCCGCGGGCCGCGCGTCCCGGGGAATCTCCTCGCTGGGCGTCCGCGCCGGGAAGGGGGAGCGGGCCCGCGGCGCCCTCGTCCGGCCCGGAGCCCCCGCGCCTCGCGCGCACTCACCGGCCAGGAGCGCGAAGGGCAGCAGCAGCCAGTAGAGGACCGGGCCGAGCACGTGCCGCCCCATGCCCGGGGGGCCCGCGGGGCCGGTCGGGGGTGGTCGCTCCGCCGCCGCGGCGCTAGGGGGACATGGCGCGCAGGGCGGGGGGGCGCACGTGCTGCGCGCCGCGGCCAGGACCCCCGGGGGGGCGACCCGAGCGCCGCCTCCTCCGCCTCCTCCGCCTCCTCCGCGTCCTCGGCCCGCGGCCCGAGGCGCCCGCTCCGGTGCCAGCCCTGCCCCGCGGAGGAGCGCAGCGCGCGGCTCTCGGCGGCGGCGGGCGGAGGCCGAGCAGGGCCGGACGGCGGCTTGGCGGCGCGCTCCCTCCCCGCCCCGGGCCTTTATAAGCTCGGCCCCCCGCCCGCCGCCCGCCCTCCGCGGCGTGCCCGCCCCCGCGCTTCCCCGACGGCCCGCGCGCCGCGCCAGCCCTGCGGCCCGGACACCCCCGTGGGCAGGCGCCCCGGGAAGAGCCCGCGCCCCGAGAGCCGCGGCGTCGCCTCTCGGGGCGGGGGGGGGGGCGCGGGGGAAAAGGCCCCCCAGCGCGCGGCTCCCCGGGCAGCGCCCCACGCGCCACCGGGCCCCGCGTGGCCGGAGCGACTTTCGCTTTGCTCCCGGGGACGGGAGAGCGCAGCGCCCCCTGGGGACCGCGGGGTGGCTCGGGGCCGCCACCGGGTCGCTGCGCTAAGGCGCAGGGACGGCCGCCTGGTCCCGCGGTCCCCGCGGGTGGAGAAGCCGGGGTCTGAGTCCAGGGCGTGCGGGGCACGTCGGCCAGGCCACCTCAGTTTGGCCTTTGCCGCCGCTGAGGTGAGCTCGGAAAGGAGAGTGGAGAAGGGCCCACATGAGTGTGGCTGGACCCGGGTCCTGAGTCCCAGACTGGGCGGCGGGAGCGGGACCCGTGCGTGTGGTCGGGAGCCAGACAGCCTGCGGCCAGCACTGGCCCCATCCGACTCTGCCAAAGCCAGGGAGCCCGACTTTGGGAAGGCCGCTGTTTATCGCTGCCTGGTTTTGTCCCCCGCCTCGCTTCTGCCCTCTTGTTCCTGCCCTAATTCCTGCTGGCCTCGCGTCTGACCCTGGCCTTTTTCTAGAACCCTGTGAGATTTGGAGCCCTGGGGTTCCTCCCCAAGGCCAGAGCCCCAAGGAGGCTGGGGAGGTATGGGGTATAGGGCCCAGCTCTTTGGGAGTCCCAGGCCCCGCCTGCAGATGCTGGCTAGTCCCAGCCTCTAGTGGAGACAGCTGGAGCCACCTTCAAGGGCAGCCAGAATCTGGCCACCTCGGCTCACCCCATAATGGGGGGTGTGGCCAAGGTCTCGGAGCAGGCATCGAGATCAATAGAGATGACCAAAAGGCTAGCCCACACGGGCATCCTACACCGGGTCGTGGACGGGGGACGGGAGGGCAGGTGGACAGCAGTGAGAAATGGGCAGAATAAAAGGGCGGGTGATGCCTTCCCTCGCCCTTTCCTCAGCCTGGCCAGCGCTTGGGGCGATCACGGGGGCAGATGGGGGCAGGGCTCCACGCTGAGGACACTGATGTCCTCCACCAGTGAAAGGGATGGTCTCCATGTCCACTGGCCACAGCCCCAACCTCCGAGCTCCCCCCACCTTCTCAGGGAGGATTCCTGCCCCAGTGCGCCACCTTCTAGTGAAGTGTCCACGTCAGAAAGCAGCAGCACAGAGGGCAGGCGCCCCGGCCTCGTGTGAGTCCTGGCCCACCACTGCCTTTCTCCGGGCTCTGCCCCCAAGAGTAAAATAAGGGGAGTGAGGTCAATAATCTGAGGGTTCTCTACTCTGGCACGAGAGGGTTCTAAGCACAGAGCCCGACGCGGGGCTCGAACCCACGAACTGCGAGATCGTGACCTGAGCTGAAGTCGGACACTTCACCGACTGAGTCACCCAGGCGCCCCTCTAAGGAACCCTTTAAACCAGTGGGTTTGAAATCTGTGGATGGGTAGAAAGACCAGCGTGCCCCCACCCCCACCCCAGGGCTTCAGTGGGAGCCCACAGTTTCATATGTTGGGTCAGTGGAACCTCGTTTGTATAAAGGGTTTAAACGCAAGGGGAAATATGTTTAAAAGCCACTCCTTTACAGTAAGTCCTCCTAAGGCTTAGGATACGGGGCTTTAAGACCCTTCCGCAAGAGCAGGGTGTGAGGTGGGGTGAGGAGAACACCGAGGATGGGGGGGGGGGGTCCCAGAGCCGGCAGGGCCACAGCCCCCGCACAGCTTCGGGGACCTGGCTCCCAGCGCTGACCCTCCCGGCTGGCTCCCGAAACAGCAGCGCCGAGGAGAAGGGGAAGCCTCAGAACTGGCGGGACAGGTGTGCCCCGCGTGGAACAGAATGCCAGACTGGCGGGTTGCAAAAGACTGGACGGAACCTAACTATCCGCCCTCGGGAGACGCTCCCCTCTGTAGGTTACAGCGTATCCTGCAGGAGAGTAGCTCCTCTGCCTCTGCAGGTCTCTCAGATACAATGTGACAGCCGAGGAAGGCGGCGGTGGGGAGCCCAGGCTACACTGTATCCCTGGAGAGCCCGCAAGGCGCAAGGAGGAGCCAGGCCCAGAGACTCACCGAGACAGAGATGCAGAGACACACAGAGAGAGCATAGGGGTGAGGCCACGCTATCAGGGCGGGAAGGAAACAGAATGGCCACTGAAATACTCTTGCGGGCCGTTTAGACTTCTTGCTGTATACATACAGTATCACATTTCACAAAAGAAATTTAAATTGAACACAGCGGGGACAGATTCTCAGAAAAAGAGCTTCCCGGCCCGCCTGCTTGCCGGCAGGGGAGCGTCTCGGGAACACGCGTCCCCATCCTTTGCCGATGAGGACACGTGGGTGTGGGTGGGAGGGCCATTTGCCACCGAACAAGCCGGGCCTTGATTCCAGCTTTCTCATTCCAAGTCCAAAGCCATTTTTGTCCTATCACCCCACAGCTCAGAGCCCTACTACCCTCACTGTTGAGACCGTGCACGAGTGGGAGAGAGGGGCAGAGAGAGAGAGAGAGAAAGAGGGAGAGAATCCCAAGCAGTCTCCATGATCGGTGCAGAGCCCCCTACAGGGCTCAGTCACACAGCCCTGGGATCATGACCTGAGCAGAAATCAAGAGTTAGACGCTCAACCGACTGAACCACCCAGGCGCCTTTAAAGATTTCATTTCAAGAGGAAACAACCCCAGTGTCCCTTGACAGATGAATGGATAAACACAGGCGGCCCGCCCGCACACCGGACGCCTTCCAGCCGCGAGGAGGAACGAAGCCCCGCGCGCGGCCGGCCGTGCGGACGCACCATGCACACGGCGTGCCCAGGACACAAGTCAGACACGGGCGACGTACTGCGCGATCCCACTTGCGTAAAACACCAAGAGGAGGCCAGTTCGTAGGCACAGAAACTAGACGAGAGGTTCCCGGGGGCCGAGGGAGGGAGGGAGCGGGCAGTGGGTATTTAACGGGGACAGAGTTTCCGTCTGGGAAGATGGGAAAGTTCAGGAAACAGTTGTGGCGATTGCACAACACCGTGAATGTACTCGCTGCCCCGGATCCGTCCACTTAAAAGGGCTGCAGTGAGGAGTCTCGTCTCCCGGGTGTTGACCACCATCAACAACCGAAGAAACACAGCCCACCCCAAGTCCTCCGCCCGGGAGCCTCCCCAGCGCCAGCCACCTTCCCTCCTCCTTCTGAATATTGTTTTCCTGACTCCCGGCCAAGGACTTGATGAACTTTGGGGGAGTTATGATTTCTTTTTGTTTCTCTGAGAACATCCCCATTCAGTTTCCCGCTTCCTGGAAACAGAGAACAGGGGCCGATCCAGGGGAGGAGCGGCTCTTTGTCCTGGCTGGGGACGCGACTGGCCCAGAGTCAGCGGTGGCACCGAGTCGGGTCTGGACCCGGCTGCTGGCCCCCCGGGCTGCGTCGCAAGGGTGGGAGTCGGGGCACACGACACACAAACGTGCCCACAGGTGCCTGTGGCCGGGGGCCCTTCGCGCGTTTCTACCGGGAATCCAGTGGGGCCCGAAACCCACACCTGCTGGTGAAGAAGGTCACCGGATGAGGAATCAGCATTTTCCACGTGAACCCAGCTTTTAGCGGTCTGTCAGCAGTTTCCCACCCGCCCGCCCTCCCCCCACCTCAGCAGTAAAAGCGACTGCAGCTGCACGGGCCGGCGGGAGGGACTGAGATGAGCGAGGAGCAGGTGGCCCGGACCCGAGCAGCGGACTCCCCAGACCCGCAGCAATGAGTGGGACCAGTGTCCGGTGTCCCCGTGGCTGACAGGCCCACGGGGCAAGCAGGGGTGAGAGGCTCCAGGGAAGGGGCTGAGGGCTCTGGCCAGGCCTCCACAGCCGGCCCCACATCGGTGCCTGCTGCCCTTCCCGCTCTGCCCACGAGGGCAGGAAGGATGACGGTGCCCGGCAGCCACGGGGACAGGGTGAGGGAGAGAGGCTGGCACAGAGCAGCAGAGGCCGGTGGCTGCGTCGCAGAGGGCACCTGACCTCGGGGAGCACGGTTCCCCCTGGGAAATGGGGTCGTTTCCAGCATCCAGACAGTTTTTGGGGTGAGAGGGGGAGCTGTGGAAAATCAAAACCTGCACAAAGCAGGTGAACGAGAGAAGAGGGAACAGGTCAAACGTGGACAGACCCCTTGTCTGGCGAGAGCAAGAGGCCCCCACGGGGCCGTCCGTACGGCGGGTGGGCTCTGACCACCCCACGGCCCGAGCCCGTGCCCAGCACGCGCCGTGGGGGGCCGCGAAGACTGAGTGAGACGGGTCATCACATTGATCGGCTGGGATCTGAGGCCGGGGATCGACGCTGCACCAATGGTTTTCAAGAAAAGCACTAAGACTGGACGGTTTTTAACACTTTAGGGAACGGAGCCCGGAGAGTGGTACCGGACCCTGCGGCCAAGGGCGCGCCCTCGGCGGGTCCCCGGGGGGCCCCTGCGGCAGGGAGGCCGGGTGGCCGCGAGGACTCCGGGCGGCTCTGTGCAGGGGCTTGGTTCTTCGAGGGGAGCACTGGCCAGGTGCCAAGGCACAGAGGAGAGGAAGTATTTCTTCACGGCCAAGAGGCCGGCCCACGTCTAAGTGCCCCGCTTCCCTCTGGTCACCGGGGGAGATTCTGAGACCTTTGTCCCTAGCAACACCCTGAAGGAATCCAGGGACAGAAAACCCAGGCGGTCCGGACAGGGCAGGCTCAGCAGTCCGCCTTCCAAGCCGGGCCAAGGTGGGTTTCGCTGCGTGAGCAGGGGGAGGTCCTGGCCCCAGTCAAAGGCACGGTTCCCCAGCCCTCCCTCGGTGCTCCGCGGCCTCCTCCAGGCCTGCTGACTCACGCGCCTGCGCCCGTGGGCCCCCTGGCTCTCCCAGGAGCGTGGGGGAGGGGTGCCTGGCCCGTGCGCAGACTTGGCTGGCCCTGGACGGGGCCCTTTCCCTGCCTACACTTCTGGGCTTGGGACGGCAGGGCCTGCCTGAGGGGGGAGCAGGTGCGGGGCAAGGCCACACCTCCCTCGCTTGCAGGAAGCTCCCCAGTGCAGGGTTAACTGACGAAGGCCCCCGCTCTGTCCGTCCTGAGTGCTTTCCAGGCTCCTGCAGGTGCCTGCTGGCCCTTCCGCGTGACTGGGTTTCCTTAATGTCACTGGTTTGGCATTGACCTATGGCCCCCAGCTGTGGTCCTGCTGGTGGAAGTCACCCGCCAGCTTGCTCAGGTGCAGGGAAGGGAGGAAACTTCCGCGTGCCTCCAGCAAGTAGACGGTGGGCAGCAGGGCCCCAGCATTTGAGAGCAGAGCATGACCAAAGCACGGGCACAATGGCGTCCTCTCCCACCCCGGGGGCTCTGGCGGGACCAGAGAAAGGAGACGGGAGGTCCTGAGGACTCAGACCCATGGGTCAAAGGCCAGCTACACTCCCCTTCTGCATTGCGCACACGGTCAGGGTCGGGGTCAGAGCTCTGGGTGGAGAGTGGGCACGGGAGGGGCACCATCAAGATTGGGGGCCTGTGTGATTCTGTCGTCTGTGGCCACACCGAGCCAGCTGCCAGCGGCCACAGTTGGTGGTCAACGCCGTAAAACGGCACCCGAAAAAGGTGCTGACCTTGCACCCACTCTGGAGGGCTCTGTGGCCCTCCACGTGCAGGCGACGTGTCAATCTCGGGGGTGCAGAGTCACCTGAGCCAGAGCCCTGGGGACCCCAGGCTCGTGGTCACAGGCAGTTCCATCCCAGGGGGGCCGGTGCAGCAGGAGCAAGTTTGCCAGCCGCCTGGGTGGTCAGGAAGGGCTGGCAGGCGAGGGGGCCGCTCAGGTGTCCCACAAGATCAAGGGGAGGCTTGCCAGGGTGGGGGAGATGGCCTTCCCAGCAGAGATGTGACAGAGAGCAAGGCATCTGGGGGACCCGAGCAGGCCTGTGTGCTTCACACAGGTGGACAGGCAGTGGGGCACTGGGACAGGGTGCCAAAAACCCTGTGGGTGACCCAAGCCCCTGAGGGGAGGCTCCCCGAGCCTGCCTCTTGGGTCTGAATGCTCAGGACCTCCCGTCCTATCGGGTCCTATCGGGTCCCCTCACCCCAGGCCAGAGCTGCTCAAGTTCCCACGTGGTCACCTGGAGGCCCCACTGGGCTGCACTCAGCCCTTCCTCCCTGCCCACTTCTCTCCCCGCTCAGCAGAGACCACAGCCTCCTCCAGGCCTCTGGTCCCACATCTGTCCTCCACGGCCGTTAACACAGATTTGCTCACCGCTTCCCTTCCTGCCAGCCTCAGGAGGAAGTTCAACCCGCTCTGTGGTATTACAAGCCCTTGGTGGTCTGCTGACCATTCCTGTCCGGCCGCACGGTGCTCCCGTCCACCCTCCGATCAAGGCCCAAAGCCCCGGGTCTGGGCCTTCCGTACTTGGGTCCATCCTGCTCTGTGGCTGTTACTTGTCACCATTCAGTTCTTGCTCCTTGAGGGCGGCCCTCCAGGCAGGCACAGGCGCCACTGACCCTGGCGGCCAAGTGCAGCCACGTGCCCACAGCCACACACACACAGGTCGGGGGACAAGCCAGCATCTGACCTGAGCCTGAGTCCACCCCTTCCAATCCAAAGTCATAGGCTTTTTTTTTTTAAGATTTTATTTTTAAGTAACGTCTGCACCCAATGTGGGGCTCGAACTTACTACCTCGAGATCAAGAGTTGCACGCTTCGCCAAATGAGCCAGCCGGGCACCCCCAGAGTCATAGGCTCTGCCTAGGTAATGGCCTCAGCCTCCGGCTGCTTCCCACCTCTCAGGCTTCGGCCTCGGCTAGAACAGTCTTTGTTTTTTATGTTTTAAAAATAATTTTTACTTATTTATTTTGAGAGAGGGAGAGAGAGCAGAGCAGGGGAGGAGCAGAGAGAGAGAGGGAGAGAGAGAGAATCCCAAGCAGGCTCCGTGCTATCAGTGCAGAGCCGGACTCAGGGCTTGAACCCATGACCTGAGCTGAAATCAAGAGTCAGACACTTAACCAACTGAGCCACCCAAGGCTCCTCTGGGACAGTCTTTCAAAATACAAAACCTGGTCTTGCTTCTCCTGAGCGCAGACTTCCGTAGCCCTAAGAGAATCCCAAAGTGCTCTCTGCGGCCAGAACCACCTTGCAGGCGCCCCCTCACGGCCAGGCTGCCGGAACCGGCCCAGCCCTGGCTCCCCGAGAGCTGCCGTGCAAGTTCAGGTCCCAGAGGAAGCGACGCCCCCGCCCAGGGGGCTTCTGCCAGCTGAGGCTGGTGCAGGGGAAGGTGGTTGACAGACAACACCTGTCTGTAGGCCTGGTGAAATGTGGGATGTTCACCTTAGAAACAGAGCGTGCCAGCTCTGTTACCAGCAAAAGATGGACACATCAAGGAATAAAGGAGAATCTCAGTCCGGGACAAACATGCTGCGGCCAAACCATAGGCAGGTGTGGGGACAAAGGAAAGGCAGGCGGTTTCAAAGAGAAAAGGGTAAGCTGGAAGGGCTGTGATGAGCTAAATGTGTGGCGGTAAGCTGGGGGTGGACGTGTGGCTTCTCCCTGGCGCGGCTGTTCGGAGGGGTGGGGAAAGGTCCTTCCTCAGGCTGGGGCAGCAGAGGAGCGTCCCCGTGCTGGGCGAGCCCCTCTCTTCCTGTTGGGTCTGCAGGTGGCAGGCCGTGAGAGTGCCCCCTGCCCACCTCCCGACTCCCCTTGTGAGGTTTCCCAGTGGACACTGGCCGTGGCCCGCCCCCCCCCCCCGGCCCCCGCGAGGTCACCTAGTCGGGCCGGGCTGTGCGCTCCCCGCAGGACACACGGAACTCACCTGGGTCGGGAGTGGCTTGTGGCAGGGCCCCCCAAAATCGTTAGGTGACACAGGCCCCTTGAGGGCAGTCTCTGCACCGGAGCAGGGAGGCGCGGCGAGCTCGGCCAGGTGGGCACCTGCTGGGGGCGGGCCTGGCCTTCCCCGCGGAGCGAGCCCCCCACCCCCCCAGGGTTCAGGCGCGGCCTGTGACGGTCCCGCAGGGTCCTCGTGCGGTTCCAGGCATTCTCCCCGGGGCTCTTCTATTCACGAGGGTCGCCTTCCCACGTAGGACAGGGCAGCAGAGCTCAGGGCAGGAGGAGCGGGACCTGCCGAACCCTCGGGCTGAGGTGACCCACGCGACCCCGGCGACCTCCAGGGGCCCGCGCCGCAGCGGGGCCAGCCTCCCCCCCCCCCCCCCCCCCCCCCCCCCCCCCCCC